>NC_061117.1:141350579-141492101 GCF_002878395.1 Capsicum annuum | reverse complement strand
TATGATGATGAAGGGGAGTTTCAGAAGTAGTTAGAATACCGAACTAAGGCACCAACCGAAATATAAAAGAATTTTTGAATAGCTTAGTGACAGTATGGAAGAATTAATCTTTTTACCAGAACAAAGGGCCTGTCATATATTTAATATACTTATGTTGAACCCATTTGTCTAGATGTTCTGACTGTGCAAAAGTCGCCCTTTTTTGTTTATTTTTTACGGACTAAAGAGGCACAACTTACTAGACGTAGTCACTGAGACAAAGCCAACATAAGCAATATTAAAATTGACTGAGAATTAATAGTTCTTCTAGAAAACTCTCAGATATGTAAACAAAATTATCCATGGAAACTCCTCTAAAAACACTTGTTAACTAACCTCTATTTTTTAGAAGAATCTTATAAAACAAGAGCGTTTTATGAATCAATACTAACGTCTACTAGGAGTATTAAAATAGAACACTACCAAATAGGTGAAACAACTCCAGATGTTCATGGATATTCCAAAATGGTTATGAAAAAACTCATCTCGATAGAAGACTAGGGAACCACCTCCATGACAGAAAAAGCCATGACAATGAAAGGATCGAGAATTTCCTTCACTTATTGGGACTATACAAAAGCCTTTACTCATATATTATATTATAACAATATTAAACATAAACATACTTGGTTTCTAAAGATTTGTTCTAAAGTCTTTGAAGAACCAATTCCCAATTGGTTTATTCAATGGTGGTTGTATCATGGCCTTATCGTTAAAATACTACCAGCAAAATATCTATATCTTTACAAAGAATGGGCTAAAGTATCACCATTCTTAACAGATTTATATCACTCGGACCACGTCTGCAACTTAGATAAAATCGACCAAATGTATTTCTTTATAGAATTCTCTATTCCATGGATACATAAATGGAGTGTTGAATTTGGTTACACGAAAGAACAAATACCCGGACTCTCTATACCAATTTTTGGGAAAAACTAACTAGAAAGGACCCCCTCACTAAAATCCCGCATGGACGAGACTTGCTCGAATCTATTAATAGAAAAATCATTGAATACTCTGCTGCTCCATAAAAGAATGTTGTGGAGGATAAAAGTCTAAGTTATATCTCTAGAAGGATCTCCTTCCATGAAAGAGATAAATTAGAATTGATTGAGAAATATTTAGAAGAAGTCCGAAAAAATTTGATAAAAACTGTGGAACAATGTTCGGATACTTCTTTGAAAAGACTTACAAATGAAGAAACTGAAGATATCCAAGAATCTCAACCACTACCCCCAGAAAATATTCTCAATGACGAAGAAATTAAAAAAATTAAGGAATTACTCTACCAAATGAAAAGAAAATACAAGATGTGATAAGAAGGGCCCATCTATGTGATAAGCAGGACCCATCTACTACTATGTTTTATATGGGACCAGGATGTAGGTCCCTGTGTAATAGTAAAAACACTATGTGCTACTGTGCGCAAATAAATTCACTCAAAGTTAAATAAACTCAGAGGATTGGTAAGAAAACAACCAGGGAAAAATATGTTGATATTCCCCATATGTAAACTGCCTATTATCCACGACCAACTGTTCAAGATGTTCTGATAGAGAAAAGAGAGTGGTCATTGATAAACACGTCATATAGTAAAGATCATATATATGAATTGAACTTAGATGGTTTATCTGAAATACAATTATCTATATTAGTCCATCGCATGCTAATGTATTTTACTATTGTAAAAGTCTCTAGCCCTAAAGATACTAAGGGTAACCCTATTCAAACAGATGCTACTATATGCAAAATAATTATTCCAGGTTTTACTGGCCAACTTCGTGGATGGTGGGACAATTTTCTTTCTAACGAAGAAAGAAATTAAATTTTTAAAGCCAAAAATATGTTGCCAGGTATTGATAACCTAGGTAGAGAATTACCAAAAGGTAGAGAAGATGTTGTATATACCCTTATGCTGACTATTATTCAACAATTTGGAGGTATATTTACCAACCAACATGAAAAAACTCGTACCCTCTTAAATGGCCTTAGATGTAAACATTTAGGCGAATTCATATGGTACAAAGATACTTTCATTAGTAGAGTTATGGATCTACCCAAATCTGGGTTTGAACATTGGAAGGCTAGATTCATAGATGGAAGTAGAACACACTTATAGAACTGCTTTTAATGTGCCTTTTGTTCAATATGAGTGGAATGTTATGCCCTTTAAAATCTTTGTCAAACATATATTTTATTGTTTGAGCGTCAGTTTTTACTATAAATCTCTGATTATATAAATCACCTTGGAATTTTAAGAAAACAATCGGGGAAAAAATATGCTGATAGTCCCCGTATGCCAACTGTCTATTATCCATGACCAACTCCTCAAGATGTTCTGATAGAGGAAAGAGAGTGGCCATTGACAAATACGTCATATAGTGGAGATCATACATATGAGTGGAACTTAGATGGATTATCTGAAAGATAATTATCTCTATTAGTCCATCGCATGCTAATGTATTCTACTATTGCAAAAGTCTCTAGCCCTAAAGATACTGAGGGTAACCCTGTTCAAAAAGATTCTACTATATGCATAATGATTGTGAATTACTTGAATCTATTAACAGAAAAATCATTGAATCCTCTGTTGCTCCCCAAAAGAAAGTGGCGGACAGTAAAAGTCTAAGTTATATCTCTAGAAAGATCTCTGTCCATGAAGAAGATAAATTAGAATTGATTGAGAAATATTTAGAAGAAGTCCGAAAAAATTTGATAAAACTATGGAACAATGTTCGGATACTTCTATGAAAAGTATTTCAAGTGAAGAAACTGAAGATATCCAAGAATATCAGCCACTTCCACCACAAAATATTATCAATGATGAAGAAATTAAAAAAACTAAGGAATTAGTCTACCAAATGAAAAGAAAAGACAAGATGCGATAAGAAGGACCCATCTATGTGATAAGAAGGACCCCCCATCTACTACTATGTTTTATATGGGACCATGAATGTAGGGCCCTTTGTAATAGTAAAAACACTTTGCTCTACTGTTCGCAGATTTTTTTCTTTCTATATATATATATAGATGCCTCATTTATTAGAGAGGCATCAGTTATATTTTTCTCTTTCATTTTCTCTCTCTAAGTTTTCTCTCCCTGCTCTTTTCCCCTCTTGTAAAATATTTTCAAGGCTTTTAATAAAAGAAGGTAGCTAGCCGACATTTACTATTGCGGCCTTGCACTCGGCCACTTGTAAGGTATTTATTTATTTTTCTTCTGAAGTACTTTCAATACGTCTTCTTCCTTTCCATCCGTGACTATGTCCGGCTAAAAAAATTCGCATGCCTATGTTGGAAATCTAACTTCTCTTACTAGATAATTATGAAAAATCCAAACTTTATCAAAATATGAACGAATTTTTTTATTGTTTCTTGACTTGGTTCCAAAATGGTGGTACAATAGATTTTAATATTTCTTATGTTGGCTTTGTCTCAGTGACTACGTCTAGTAAGTTGTGCCTCTTTATCCCGTAAAAGATAAATAAAAAATAGCGACTTTTGCACAGTCAGAACTTCGAGACAAATGGGTTCAACATAAGTATATTAAATATCTGACAGGCCCTTTCTTCGAGTAAAAAGATTAATTCTTCCATACATTCATTAAGCTATTCAAAAATTCTTTTATATTTCGGTTGGTGCCTTAGTTCGGTATTCCGACTAAGGCTTAATCCGATATTTGAAAGCTAGTCTGGCAGGCACCACAGCTTACCCGCGCCTGAGAAGAACCTGCTTTTATGTATCATGGCCCTACCATTAAAACACTGCTAGCAGAATATCTGCATCTTTACAAAGAATGGCCTAAAGTGTCACCATTCTTAACAAATTTATATCACTCGAACCACGTCTGTAACTTAGATAAAATCTACCAAATGTATTTCTTTATAGAATTCTCCATTCCATGGATACGGAAATGGAGTTTGATGTTAATTCTTGTTAATTTATGATTCCACACCTAATTGATTTTGCCCTGGTTCACAGGCAAGGAATTATATTAAAAAGGAATTTTTTAGTGAAAAATGGAAAATGTTTAGGACATGGTTTTTTGAAACTTATAGTCCTGATGAAATGAAAAATATTTCTGAAGAATTCTATGAAATGTGTTCATTACATAATCAAATTATTTGTTTTGTTCCATGGTTCACATCTATATATCTGCCTTTATATGTAAAACATATTGAGAGAGCGTACCAAGATGCAGATGGCACCATCACTCTGGCCATTTATCCTCCCCATCACCTTTCATATTACCAAATAATATAGGAATAACTTTCTCTGCTTTTCAAAAATTCATTGATAATAAAGTTGGAAAAATCACTATTTCAAAAATAAATAGTCTAATTGCTCAAAATAATTATTTAAGTCTTTATGTGAAAGTTCTTGAAGAACATATTTCTTCTATTAATAAAAAACTAGATATCATGACGGATTTGATTAAGAAGTTAACCGATAGTCAAAAGTCATCTGATATTGCTTCTACCTCAGAATGCAAAATAGAAGATTTGACAGCTAAGCCTCATGTTCAAAGACCTCCTGATATTCAAGGATTTGAAAAACCCTATGACTTAGAACGGCTTGAAAAATTACTTGAAAAGAAATTTGCTAGTTTAAATATAAAACCCATGGATCTGTCCAATAATTTTGCTGATGCTATTGAATCTTTTTCTAATAATTTTGAAGATATAAAGTCCACTCAAATTGCAAACATAGGAGCAGAAATTCACTCAGAGTTAAATAAACTCAGAAGATTGATAAGAAAACAACCAGGGAAAAAATATGTTGATATTCCCTGTATACAAACTACCTATTATCCAGACCAACTTATCAAGATATTCTGATTATGAATATGAATCTGAATCTAAAAATGATGTTGAATTACCCGATTTAACTGACAATGAGAATCATGAAAAAGCTAATGTTTGCACTGATTGTAATAATAATATATGTGATTGTGATGATGCTTTTTATAAATTGCAATTCCAGTTAGAAGATTTAGATTTAAATGTTCAAAAAATTACTGCTGATAGTTCTTTAGAATTATTAAAAGAAGTGACTGAAGAAAAGCTTTGTCAAAAAATTATTGATCTTGCTTCTTCACAACCTAGCACTTCAAAGCCTACTGATAGTAATATGTTAAGAAAAATACTAAGTCTGTTATCGATATTATGACCTATTATTTAACTGGAGTTAATAGACGTCTCACCATCAGTCAAACACCTGGTAAAGATACGTCTCTTGATGATTTAAAAATAGAAGTTAAAAATTTTAAAAAAGAAATTATTTATTTGAAACAAAATCAAATGATTTCTGATCATAGAATTTTAAATATTAAAAATATTTCTCAAATTGATACTATTTCTAGTTCCAAAGGAAAAGAAAAAATTGCTGAAAATTCTAACAATCAAATTATTCATGATATTGATATAAAAAATTATTTCTTTTTGGGTATCATGCAAATTGTTACTTCCCATAAATGGTATATAACTTGTACGATCTTGATTAATAATGAATTTTCTATAATTGATATGGCTATGATTGATAGCGTTGCTGATGTTAGTTGCATTCAAGAAGGATTAATTCCAACCAAATATTTTCAAAAAACAACGTATATAGTCAAGTCTGCATCTAGTCATTCTCTTGATATTAATTATATACTACCTCATGCACATATCTGTAGAAATAAGATTTGTATCCTAGATTTCTTTTTCTTAGTAAAAAATCAATTATATCCTTTATTATTTTAGGAACACTGTTTATAAATGTAATTTATCCTTACACGTATATTGATGCAAAGGGCTTCAAAACTACCCATAAAAACCAAGAAATTTCATATCTTTTTGTTACAGATCCAGTAACAAGAGACATAAATACTTTGATTGATATGAAGCAAAAACATGTGAATTTCTTGCAACTTTAAATGATGAGTATGAATGTTCAAAATACAATGAATTCTGTAAAAATTTAAGAAAAAATTAAATTAATATCTGACAAATTGATTGTGGATATTTGTGTTTATCACCCAAATGCTTTCTGGAATCGCAAAGAACATGTTGTTACTCTTCCTTATGAAGATGATTTCAGAGAAGATAGTATTCCAACAAAATCCAGACCTTACCAAATGAACACAGAGTTAGTAGAATTTTGTAAAAAAGATATAAACAATCTCTTACAAAAGGGTCTCATAAAACCTTCAAAATTCCCTTGGTCTTGCACTGCATTTTATGTTAATAATGCTATAGAGAAAGAACGAGGTATGCCCAGACTTGTTATTAATTATAAACCTCTTAATAAAGCTTTAAAATGGATTAGGTATCCAATTCCTAATAAAATTATTTATTATCTAGATTATATGATGCTAATATATTTGTAAATTCGATTTAAAATCTGGATACTAGCAAATTCAAATTTTTAAAGAACGCACTTATAGAACTACCTTTAATGTGCCTTTTGGTCAATATAAGTGGAATGTTATGCCCTTTGGTCTGAAAAATGCTCCCTCTAAAATTCAAAAAATCATGAATGACATATTTAATCCATACATGGATTTTATAATAGTGTATATTGATAATATCCTTATGTTTTCTAAAACAATAGAATTATCTTTCAAACACCTGAATATTTTCAAACAAATTGTAATGCAAAATGGCTAGGTCATTTCTAAACCAAAATGTGCTTATTCCAAACCTGTGTTCCATTTCTAGGACATAATATTTGTCAAGGAGAAATCGAGCCTATCCAAAGGGCTATGGACTTTGCAGAAAAATTCACTGATATTATTATTGACAAAACTCAATTACAAAGATTCTTTGAAAGTCTTAATTATATTTATCCTTTCTATCAAAACTTGTCTCGTGATTTATCTCCTTTGTATGATAGACTAAAAAAGAATTATAAAGAACCATGGACCACTTCTCACACTAATCTAGTCAAAACGATTAAAAAGCATGTCAAGACTTTACCTTGTTTAACCTTTGCAAATCCTGCTTGGTTAAAAATAGTCGAGACTGATGCTTCTAATATTGGTTATGAAGGAATACTTAAACAAGTAAATCCCTATAATAATACTGAATGTCTTATTAGTTTTCATTCTGGAAAATGGTCTTAAATTCAGAAAAAATATGCCACTGTGGCCCATGAAATGTTAACTATTGTTAAATGTGTTTTAAAATTTCAAGATGATTTATATAATCAGAGATTTACAGTAAAAACTGACGCCTAATCATTCAAATATATGTGTGACAAAGATTTTAAACACGATGCTTCAAATTTAATTTTTACAAGGTGGCAAGCTCAATTAGCCCCTTTTGATTTTGAAATACAATACAAGAAAGGTAGTGAAAATTCTTTAACTGACTTTTTGTCTAGGGAATATTTAAAGGATTAAATTAATTTTTATACTTACTTTCTCTCTAAAAAAAAACAATAATTACTATATTTAAGTGTATTCCTCTAAATGAAGATATTTATTTTATTATACTAGAAAATATCATTCATGATATTATAAAAGAAGATTTATTTCTTCCAAATTTTGAAGACATAAGAGATGAAATGGATTGGGATGATATTGATTCATCATTTGATAAATACTAATTTTTAGTGCAATATGGGTAATGATCCACCTTGGCAGATAGCTAGCAGTCGAGGAAAAGACGGTAAAAGCCAAGGAGGGAGATACTACTACTCTAGGGGAAGAAACTCCCCTTTATCATCATATACTTCTTCATCATCCAATTTCCCAATTTTGCAAAGAGGGAATATGAGTTTAATTATTGCAAGAATTCTGCAGATCGCAGAATCATCAAAAACTCTGCATATAAGCACTTCGATCCATCTAGAAGACATTCCAGAGGATCATCCCTTATATGAGCAACTGCAATCTTATATGTCTGCTAAGCAAGCCGATTCGTTTGCTTCGGTCGCTAAAGAAAACTCTGCCAATAGGCCAAATTACGAAAAACTTAAAGATCGAGAATTAATAGTTCTCATAGAAAACTCTTAGATATGTAAACAAAATGATCCATGGAAACTCCTCCAAAAACACTTGTTAACTAACCTCTATTTTGTAGGAGAATCTTATAAAATAAGTGCATTTTATGAATCAATACTAGTGTCTACTAGGAGTATTGAAATAGAAAACCACCAAATGGGTGAAACAACTCTAGATGTTCATGGATATTCCAAAATGATTATTAAAAGACTCATCTTGATAGAAGACTGGGGAACCACCTCTATGACAGAAAAAGCCATGACAATGAAAGGATCAAGAATTGCCTTCTCTTATTGGGACTATACAAAAGCCTTTACTCAGATATTATATTATAACCATACTAAACATAAACATACTTGGTTTCTAAAGATTTGTTCAAAGTCTTTGAAGAACCAATTCTTAATTGGTTTATTCAATGGTGGTCGTATCATGACCCTATCGTTAAAATACTGCCAGCAGATATCTGTATCTTTACAAAGAATGGGCTAAAGTATCACCATTCTTAACATATTTATATCACTCGAACCACATTTGCAACTTAGATAAAATTGACCAAATGTATTTCTTTATACAATTCTCCATTCCATGGATACATAAATGGAGTATTGAATTTGGTTACAAGAAAGAACAAATACCCGGACTCTATAGGGTATTCTATACCAATTTTTGGGAAAAACTAACCAAAAAGTACCCCTCACTAAAATCCCGCATGGATGAGCCTTGCTCAAGTCTATTAACAAAAAAAAAGTCGAGTTTAATATTGCTTATGTTGGCTTTGTTTCAGTGACTATGTCTAGTAAGTTGTGCCTCTTTAGTTCGTAAAAAATGAAGAAAAAATGGTGACTTTTGCACAGTCAGAACTTCTAGAAAAATGGGTTCAACATAAGCATATTAAATATCTGACAGCCCCTTTGTTCGGGTGAAAAGATTAATTCTTTCATACAGTCATTAAGCTATTCGAAAATTCTTTTATATTTCGGTTGGTGCCTTAGTTCGGTATTCCGACTACAGCTTAATCCGATATTTGGAAGCTAATCTGGCAGGCGTCGTGGCTTACCTGCGCCTGACAAGATCCTGCTTTTATGGTATCAGAGATTTTTTGAAATTTAAATTTGTAGCATCATGTAATGCAACTAGAAATGTTTCTGAAAGACCTTTCAAGGTTAAAGGTTTACACCAATTTGTATTAAACCTATATGCATAAAATTATAATAATTTTTAAACGTATCAATATCTTTTTTATTTAGTAATTTTATGGTTTGTTCGTCAGCATTTAAAGCAATAGATTATTCAGTGGTTTTTATTATCTGTTAATGTTTAAATTTATCAAGAAAGACATATTCATAAATAATTTTTATGTCTACTCTTGGAATAGTCCATTTATTTAATAAATTCATATTTTGAGGTAAATCTACCTCTTCAAGCTTAGTACTTTTCATACTAACTTATCTCATATCCATTGATTATAAAACTTCATACCTATGATGAATATTTCACATCTATTACTCGATTACTATGAAATAATAATATTTCACATCTATTATTATTATTATTATTATTATTATTATTATTATGTTTTATTTTGAGTTTTCATAGTCGGAGCCATAGGCTCTCCTATTCTGGTATCAGAGCCTAAGAACTTTCATAGTAATTATATAGTAGATCAAAAGTATATGGCATAGATATGAAGATTTTTATAAATGGATATGGGAGAAGTTAGTGCGAAAAGTACTAAACTTGAAGAAATTGATTTACCTCAAAATATGGATCTGCTAAATAAATGGACTATTCCTCAAGTAGATAATAAAACCATTTATGAATATGGTTTTCTTGATAAATTTAAATATAAGCAGATAATAAAAACCACTGAGCAATATATTGCTTTGAATGCTGACGAAAAAATTATAAAATTATGGAATAAAAAAGATATTGATGTGTTTAAAAATCGATATAATTTTATGCATTTTGGTTTAGTGCAAATCGCGTTTAAACCTTTAACTTTGAAAGGACTTCCAAAAACCTTTCTAGTTGTACTATGCGATGCTAGAAATTTAAATTTCAGACAATCTCTGATGGGATCTATAGAATCCACTCTGGCATACGGTCTAGTATATTTTAACACTCAGCCAAATTTATAACTATATTTGACTTATAAGAATATTCTTGATGCTTTAACTTTGAATGTGAAAACTCATGGCTATAATTATGTGCCTGGATTTGAACTTATATTTTATCTTATCATATTTATTATCATTTATTATCTACTTTAAATCCTTGATGTAAATTAATCGAAGATGCTTCTGATTATACTATGCTTATCGAGACTAATTTTGCAAAATCCAAGGTCACTACAAGGAGACCTATTAGATGGGATGAGATTAACTTCCCAAAAACATGGGTCTTAAATTCAGTCATTTCTCCAAAACAACTTGCGGAGTATGTGACAAATTCAGAGTTAGCTCATGTAACACAAAACACAGACGGAAGAATTTGTCTTCAATTTGACGATAATTCTACCGTTTATAATCGAAATTCCTTTTCTATACCTAGTATGTTACCTGTTATGCATCATATCTCTCCAGTTGAACCAGTATACAGTCCAGCTAGAAGTCGTGTTGCATCTTTGTATACTTTAAATTCTGCAGATTCGCATACTCTATTCAAAATATTGAAAAAATAAAATTAATCCTAAAACAATTATAGTTCAAGATAATGATAATATCCCAGATAGGGATAACCCTACTCCCTCGAAAATGGAGTTTGATGTTAATTCTTGTTAATCATGATTCGTCACCTAATTGATTTTAGTCCTGGTTCACAAGCCAGAAATTATACTAAAAGATAATTTTTTTCTGAAAAATGGAAAACGTTTAGAACATGGTTTTTTGAAACCTATAGTTCTGATGAATTGAAAAATATTTCTAAAGAATTTTATGAACTGTGTGCATTTCATAATCAAATTGTTTGCTTTGTGCCATGGTTTATGTCTACATATTTTCCTTTATATGTAAAAATTATTGAAAGGTCATATTAAAATGCAGATGGTACTGTAACACAGATTATTTACCCCCCTCAATCAGCTTTCATATTACCCAACATTACTAGCATAACCTTCTCTGCTTTTCAAAAATTCATTGATGATGACGTTGGAAAAATCACTATTTCAAAAATAAATAGTCTAATTGCTCAAAATAACTATTTGAGTCTTTATGTGAAAGTTCTTGGAGAACATATTTCTTCTCTTGATAAAAAATTAGATATCATAACAGATTTGATTAAGAAGCTAAGCGATAGTCAAAAGTCATCTGATACTACTTCTACCTCAGAATGCAAAATAGAAGATTTGACAGCTAAGCCTCATATTCAAAGACCTCCTGATATCTAAGGATTTGAAAAACCCTCTAATTTAGAACGGCTTGAAAAATTACTTGGAAAGAAATTTGCTAGTTTAAATATAAAACCCATGGATCTGTCCAATAATTTTATGGATAATATTTAATATCTTTCTAATAACTTTGATGATATAAAGCCAACTCTTATTTCAAATATAGGAGCAGAAATCCACTCAGAGTTAAATAAACTCAGAGGATTGGTAAGAAAAAAATCGGGGAAAAAATATGTTGATATTTCCCGTATGCAAACTACCTATTATCCAAGAACAACTCCTCAAGATGTCCTGATAGAGGAAAGAGATTGATCATTGACAAACACGTCTTATAGTGGAGAACATATATATGAATGGAACTTAGATAGATTATCTGAAAGACAATTTTCTATATTAGTTCATCGCATGCTAATGTATTATACTATTGCAAAAGTCTCTAGCCCTAAAGATATTGAGGGTAACCCTGTTCAAACAGATGCTACTATTTGTAAAATGATTGTTACAGGTTTTAATGGCCAACTACGTGGCTGGTGGGACAATTTTCTTTCTAATAAAGAAAGAAATAAAATTTTTAAAGCCAAAAATATGTTGCCTGGTATTGATAACCTAGGTACAGAATTACCTGAAGGTATAGAAGATGATTTATATACCCTTATGCTAACTATTATTCAACAATTTGGAGGTAGATTCATCAACCAACATGAAAACACTCGTACCCTCTTAAATGGTCTCAGATGTAGGTATTTAGGAGAATTCAAATGGTACAAAGATACTTTTATTAGTAGGGTTATGGATTTACCCAAATCTAGGTTTGAACATTGAAAGGCTAGATTTATAGATGGACTTCCAGCTCTTTTTGCTGAAAGGGTTAAAAAATCTATCAAGGGTCAATATGGTGCTATTCCTTGGACAGATTTCACTTATGATCAGATTATAGTAGCTTGTACTGAAGAAGGTCTAAAAATTTGTAATGAGTTGAAATTTTCCCAACAAATTAAGCTTGACAGGCTTAAAGAAAGATCCCAATTAGGTGATTTTTATGAACAATTTGGTATGAAAAATCCTACTTCTACCTCTAGAAAAAGGGGTCATAGAGATATAAACCCCAATGACCCAGATAAACCATATAGAAAAAAGAGATCTAGACATAGATCCAAAGAAGAAAGTGAAGCTAGAAAAAACCAATCGTAAGTGTAACGACCTGATTTGTTGAATTGGAATGCTACACGGTGCTTATGACCCCAAAGGACCACAATCTAACCCATGACTGATATTTGTACCTGTATACTGCATAAGATAACATAATAATGAGGAAACATGAACTGAAAGGCCATAAGGTTCGATAATAAACATAACTGAATAACGCAATATCTGTGTGGGGTAATAGAATACCCAAAACAAAACTAAAGTCTAAAACATGATAGTCTGTATCTAGTCTGAAAGCCTCTACTGTCTAAAGAATTTGAATAAGGAGTTAATAGGACATATCCCCAACTAACTCCAACTAATAAGCTAATCAATAAGATAATAGAAAATTATTATGTCCTCAAAGGAAGAGGACTCACTTCTACTCTGACTGTTGAAACTGGAATCTACTGCTGATCTGGAACTCGTGTCTCTGAACCTATGGTATAACATAAAAAAAGTACCATAGCGCGAATGCGTCAGTACATATATACCGAGTATACATATGAGGTAGGCTATATACAATGGTTCACATGCATGAATAATTCTAACTGACTGTCTAAAATGAATGTGAGAATACATGCATAAATACGTAACTGTAACTGAAAACGTGATTTCATGATTTATGAGTCTGTATATTGATAACGTGATATACTAGTAACTGAAATGACAGATAACATAAAGGACTATATCTAAATAATGTTGATAACATGGGTGACTATATTTGGGTATAACTGATAACGTGGGTGACTGTAGCTGATAATCTTGAATCTGATGGAACTATCTGAGTTTCGTACTGTATCTGAGTTGACTGTATCAACAGTCCTAAAATCGGAAGAACTATCTGAGTTCTATTACTGAGACTGATTAACTGTATCTAATAGTCCTAATTCTGTAGCAGGAAACTGTGGGAAGTAGTATCTAACCGACATGCCTCAAATGTGCTATAAGAGCTGAGCTGGGTTCCAATCTATGCCCTAATTGGAAGGGTGTCAATACGGCGCCACTGGTAAGGAAAACATGTGAGTAACCCTCATATAATAGGTACCTCTAGCGAGAACGGTGGGAACCCTCACATAAAAGGTTAAGCCACCTCATCTATCCTCATATAGCAGGCTATGATGTCTCAACCTATACTGGCTATATAGTTCTGGAATGCAAGGATTGCTTCTAGGAATCACACCCTCGTATAACAGGTGAGTCCCCATCCTTGGGTTCACTCGGTGCTAATTCCTACTCTCATCTGAATGGACACTGAACATGATTTACTGAACTGAACTGAGTATGGACTGAGTTACTAAATTTCCGTGGCTGACGAAATACTACTGATATCTGACAGCTGACTGAGTCATGAGATCATGGAGATTTTTCCTTAGTCATAAGACTATCTGAAGTCTAAGAGTTCATAACTTGACTAATAGTATTATGAAAACATGACATGGATCTAGGCACACAGCTAATATTTTGGGTACAAGTACCCCCAGGACTCGATAGAAGGAAACCGACATAACATGGTTTACTTAAAGACTTGACTATCATCATAATATATACTACCTTCATAGGAGCATTTCATCAAACATGTAATAGGCATGATCTTGTGCATACATGGGGATTTCATGATATCATGCTAGTTAGACAATATTCCTTCATCTAGGCATTTAATCAAATATATGACAGGCATGCTACATGTAAACATCATTATTCAATTCTAATTTCATCATTCACGGCTTTAAACCTTAGGGTTACATGAATCTATGGCTATAGTAGTTAAACCCACATAGAAACTATCAACAATCATGGAGTAGAATCCAATTTCACATCTATCAAACATGAACATGAGCAGCCAAAACATGAAAATACCACGTGTATAAGAATGAATTCTTATTTCAAAGCAAGTTCTAACATCCTTGAGATGATTTTTGAGCTAAGAAAAAGCACGGGTATTACAATATCTCCCCCTTAAGAACATTCGTCCTCGAATGAGACTAACTGAGAGGGGAAACAATAAGCTAAACATAAATAATTGAAACATGATCTCATAACGGACGTGACTGACAAGCTAAACATAATATACTGAACATGCATATTTGATGCATGAGTAACTGATTCATAAATGCATAACTGAAAGTTCTGAAGTACTAAGTTTTCTCACAATGAGAATGCATGTCTGATACATGACTATATAACTAATCTGATACATGAATGCATGACTAAATATGCGATGGTACTTGATACCAAGTTTATCATGGGAACATGAACATGAGACTAAATACTAAGTTAGTGGTGTAGACTAATCATGAAACTAAGTAAGCTTAAGGAGAACTATTACCTTGAGCTTGATCTGAGTTGGTGGGGAAGAGGTGAGGATACTTAGTGCATATATCTACTTCTGTTTCCCAAGTAGCTACCTCGACGGACTAATTTTGCCAAAGAACTTTAACTAGAGGGACTTATTTGTTCCTCAGTCTATGAGTCTGATAGTCTAAGATTTCAACTGGAATCTCTTCATAAGAGAAGCAGTTCTAAATATCTATGCTTTGAATAAGGACTACGAATGATGGGTCACCTATATATTTCGTAAGCAAATAGACATGAAAGAAAGGGTGAACTGAGGCTAGATCTGAAGGCAATTTGAGCTCATAAGTTACCTTGCCAAATCGATTGAGAATCTTGAAGGAACCAATAAATCGAGGACTGAGCTTTCCCTTCTTGTCGAATCTCTTCACTCCCTTCATAGGAGAGATCTTGAGGTAGACATGACCACTAATCTCAAACTTGAGATCCTTTCTACGAATATCTGCATAAGACTTCTGTCAGCTCTGGGCAGCCCAGATTCTTTCTCTAATTAACTGAACTTTCCCTAAGGCATCGAATACTAAGTCAGGACCTATGATGGAGTCCTCACTAACTTCGAACCAACCGATTGGAGATCTATATTTCCTACCATAGAGAGCTTCGAATGGAGCCATCTGAATATTGGAATGATAGCTATTGTTGTATGCAAATTCAATCAAAGGCAAGTGGTCATCCCAACTACCCTTGAAATCAATTACATACGCCCTTATCATATCTTCCAAAGTCTTAATGGTCCTTTCTGCTTGACTATCTCTCCGAGGATAAAAGGTTGTATTGAGATGAACTTGGATACCAAGACCTTTTTGGAATTCTTTCCAAAAATGAGAGGTGAACTGGGTACCTCTATCTGAGATAATAGTCAATGGAACACAGTCCAATCTGACCAGCTCCTTGATGTAGAGCTTGGCGTAATCCTCGGCTAAATAAGAGGTATGAACTAGAAGGAAAAGAGCTGATTTTGTCATTCTATCTACAATGACCCAGACTGAATCATACTGACGACGAGTTTGAGGCAAACCTATCACGAAGTCCACGTTCACAACTTCCCACTTCCAAGTAGGAATACTAAACTCCTACATAGGACCACTAGGCTTCTGATGCTCTATCTTAACTTGCTGACATATAAAGCACTTAGTTATTAACTCTGAAATATCTCTTTTAATCCCACTTCACCATTAGATTTCCCGTAAATCGCGGTACATCTTAGTGGCCCCTGGATGAATAAAGTAACGTGCACCATGCACTTCTATAAGAATTTACTACCTTATGTCATCTATGCCAGAAACACAGAGACGACCCTGAAAATGAAGGACGCCATCTCCCCCTTGGGTTCTGAATTGACTCTTTTAGCTTGACAAGGCTAGGATCCTTATCTTGCTTTTCTTTCACCTCAAAAACTAGAGATGATTCTGAACTACTCTGAATATATACACGCCCTCTGAAGAGTCGACTAAGGAAATGCCTAGTCTGGTAAGCTGTTAGACTTCCTGGGCTAACTTCTTCTTACTATCATCAACATAAGAAATACTACCCATGGATAGTCTACTGAGAGCATCGGCCACTACGTTGGCCTTGCCCGGATGATAGAAGACACTCATATCATAATCTTTCAAGAGCTCTAACCATCTTCTCTGATGAAGATTAAGATCTTTTTGAGAAAATACATATTGAAGGCTCTTATGATCTGTGAAATCTACATGAACTCCGTAGAGATAATTCCTCCAAATTTTTAAGTCAAAGACTACGGCTGCTAACTCAAGATTATGAGTAGGATAATTCCTCTCATGGGGTTTATGCTGTCTGGAGGCATAGGCCATGACCTTACCATGTTGCATGAGTACACAACTTAAACCCACTCTAGATGCATCACAATAAACTAAAAAATCATCTGAACCATCTGGAAGAGCTAGAACTGGAGTTGAGGTGAGTCGAGTCTTCAATTCCTGAAAACCCTTATCGCATGAATCTGACCACTGAAACTTGACCTTATTCTGAGTCAATCTGGACATAGGAGATGTAATAGAAGAAAATCCCTCAAGTAACCATCTGTAATAGCCATTCAAACCCAAGAAACTCCTTATATCTGATGGAAAAAAAGGGCGAGGCCAGTTTCTTACTGCTTCGGTATTTTGAGGATCTACTCTAATGACATCACTGGAAATAATATGGCCAAGGAATGCTATTGATCTTAGCCAAAATTCGCACTTACTAAATTTGGCGAATAATTGATGATTTCTAAGAGACTGGAGTACTATTTTGAGATGGTCTGCATGATCGCGCTCAGTGCAGGAATAGACCAGAATATCATATATGAAGACTACGACGAACATGTCCAAGTACTGCTTGAACACGCGGTTCATCAAGTCCATGAAAGCAGTCGGGGCATTGGTATAACCAAATGACATGACTAGAAATTTGAAGTAACCATACCGCATACGGAAAGCTATCTTCGAGATGTCATATTCTCTAACTCTGAGATGATGATAGCCAGATCTGAGGTCTTTCTTAGAGAAATAACTGGTACCCTGAAGTTGGTCAAATAAGTCATCGATTCTAGGAAGAGGATACTTTTTCTTGACCATAACCTTATTGAGTTGACGGTAATCTATACACATTCTGAGTGAACCATCTTTAGTGGGCACAAATAAGACTGGTGTGCCCCACGAGGAAATGCTGGGTCTGATGAATCCCTTATCTAAAAGATCCTTCAACTATTCTTTCAGTTCCTTGAGTTCTGTTGGTCCTATTTTGTATAGCAGAATAGAGATAGGCTGAGTGTTTGAAAGAAGATCAATACTAAAGTCTATTTCCCTTTCGGGAGAAATTCCTGGAAATCTTCAGGAAAGAGATCTGAATATTCATTCACTACTAGGACTGATTCGAGATTGGGAGCCTCAGAACTGGAATCTCTAACATGAACTAGATGATAAACGCATCCGTTAGATATCAATTTCCTTGCCTAAGGTAGGGAACAAGCTGACCACTAAAAGTAGATACACTACTCTTCCACTCTAGGATAGGTTTATTTGGGAACTGAAACTGGACTATTCTATTTCTGCAGTCGACTGTGGCATAGTAGGAATAAAGCCAATCCATGTCGAGAATGACATCAAAATTAGTCCTCTCTATTTAGACTAAGTCTACTGAAGTGACTTTCTAAAATATCATAACCGGGCAGTTCCTGTATACCTGTTGGGCTGTGATAGTCTTGCCTACTAGGGTAGAGACTGAGAAGGGCTCTGCTAGAATTTCGGGACTGATTCCAAAATCAGTTGTTATATAAGGAGTAACAAAACATAAGGAAGCTCCCAGATCTAGCAAAGCATAAATATACACATGAAAGATCTGTAACGTACCATTAACTACATCAGGAGAACTTTCCTGATCTTGTCGAGTCTGAAGAGCATAGAGATGATTTAGGCATTGCTCTCTAGTAGCACTGGAAGTGACACCCTGCTGATTTGGGTGATCGAACTGAGCTGAGGAGAGATTCTATTATCCTTGAGGACCTGGCTGCGGACAGTCTCTAACTCTATGGTCTGTCTTAACACAACCAAAACAAATGCCACTACCTACTTAACATATACCCTGATGGTGCTTACCACAAGTCTGGCAAAGAGGATAGGTGCGGGCACTGCCAACACTACTCTTGGTCTTAGAGCCTAGCACTCTATCTTTGTTACCCTCTCTGAACTTAAGAACTAGAGCACTGTATGTAGAAGGGCCTGGAACTGATGACTTAGGATGAAATTGGGAATGGTTTCCTCCTTCTAACTTAGGCTGAGTAAAGTTGAAACTACCTGTCTTCGCTCTCTTATTCTTTTTTTCCCTCTGCTTAATTTTCTGCTCTTCTATCTGCTGAGCATAGGTCATAAGTTTAGCTAAGGTCATGTCACTATTCAGCATGGAGGATCTGCACTCATTAACCACGTTGTCATTCACCCCTGAAGTGAGCTTACTCATTTTGGATCTACTATCAGCAACTACATGAGGGGCATACCTGGCTAATTGAGTAAACTTAAAAAAATACTCTTTCACTGTCATATTGCCCTGCCTGAGGTTGATAAACTCTAGCACCTTGGATTCTCTAAGATCTTGGGGAAAGAATCTGTCTAAGAATGCAGTGACAAACTCCTCCCACTCTATAGGACCTGCATCATCTGATCTTTCAGACTTCCACTGTTTGAACCAAGTATGAACCATATCCTACAACTGGTATGCAGCTAGCTCAACACTCTTAATAGTAGTCACCCCCATGGCATCTGTCACTTTTTTAACTTGATCTAAGAATTATCGAGGGTCTTTATCTACCTTAAAACTGAGGAAGGTTAGAGATTTCATTCGGGTGAAGTCCTGAATCCTCACTGCAGCTGAGTTGGCCACTAGGTTGGCCGAAACAACTGTTGGCCGTTCATTATGAGCAGTGACTAATTGAGCAAAAGTGGTAAATACGGTCCTGAACTCTGCATGAGAAAAATGATTGCCCAAAGGCTCTTTGGGCTGAGGTGCTGACTTATTTCTTCTCTTAGGAGGCATTTTCTGAAATAAAAAGAAGAAGAGAATTAGACTGAGAGACTGACTTGTCATTATGCTCACTGGCATGACATAAATACTGAAAGAAGGGAAATAGTTCTTAAAACATCTCATAGCCTCTTGCACATAAATGTGGCGCGCAACACACCCACGCACAAGACTCTACTAGATACATATTTTAGACTTCCTAGGACTCTATTGAACTTAGGCCCTAATACCAAGTTTGTAATGACCTGATTTGCTGAATCAGAACACTACACGGTGCTTATGACCCCGAAGGACCACAAGCTTACCCATGACTAATATTTGTACCTGTATACTGCATAAGATAACATAATAATATGGAAATATGCACTGAAAGGCCATAAGGTTTGATCATGAGCATAACTGAATAACGTAACGTCTGTGTGGGATAATAGAATACCCAAAACAAATTGAAGTCTAATACATGATAGTCTATATCTAGTCTGCATCTAGTCTGAAAGCCTCTACTGTCTGAAAAATCTGAATAAGAAGTTGATGGGACATATCCCCAACTAACTCCAACTAATAAGCTAATCAATGAGATAATAGAAAATTATTATGTCCTCGCAGGATGAGGACTCACTTCTACTCAGACTGCTGAAACTGGAATCTACAACTGATCTGTAACTCGTGTCTTTGAACCTATCGTGTAACATAAAAAGAAAGCACCATAGCGCGAATGCATCAGTACATATGTACCAAATATACATATGAGCTAGGCTATATGCAATGGTTCATATTCATGAATAATGCTAACTGACTGTCTAATATGAACGTGAGAATACATGCATAAATACATAACTGTAACTGACAACATAATTTTATAATTTCTGAGTTTGTATACTAATAACGTGACATACTAGTAACTGATATGACTGATAACATAAAGGACTATATCTGAATAATGCTAATAACATGGGTGACTATATCTGGGTATAACTGATAATGTAGGTGACTGTATATGACAGTTCTAAAATCTGAAGAACTATCTGAGTTTTATTACTAAGACTGATTGACTGTATCTAACCGTCCTGATTCTGTAACATGAAACTATGGGAAGTAGTATCTAATCGACATGCTCCAAATATGCTATAATAGCTAAGCTGGGGTCCAATCTATGCCCTGATTTGAAGGGTGTCAATACCGTACCACTGGTAAAGACAACATGTGAGTAACCCTTATAACAGTTAACTCTAGCGAGAACGATGGGAACCCTCACATAACAGGTTAAGCCACCTTATCTACCCTCATATAGCAGGCTATGATGTCTCAACCTATGTTGGCTACATAGTTCTGGAATGCAAGGATTGCTTCTAGGAATCACACCCTCGTATAACAAGTAAGTCCCCATCCTTGGGCTCACCCGGTGCTAATTCCTACTCCCATCTGAATGGACACTGAACATGATTTACTGAATTGAACTGAGCATGGACTGAGTTACTAAATTTCCGTGGCTGATGGAATACTACTAATATCTGACAACTGACTGAGTCATGAGATCATGGAGATTTTTCCTGAGTCATAAGACTATCTAAAGTCTAAGAGTTCATAGCTTGACTGAGAGTATCATGAAAACATAATATGGATCTAGGCACACAACTAATATTTCGGGTACAAGTACCCCTAGGACTCGATAGAAGGAAACTGACATAACATGATTTACTTGAAGACTTGACTATCATCATAATACATACTACCTTCATAGAAGCATTTCATCAAACATGTAATAGACATGATCTTGTGCTTACAAGGGGATTTCATGATATCATGCTAGTTAGACAATATTCCTTCATCTAGGCATTTAATCAAACATGTGACAGGCATGGTACATGTAAACATCATTATTTGATTCTAATTTCATCATTCAAGGGTTTAAATCTTAGGGTAGTATGAATCTATGGCTATAGTAATTAAACCCACATAGAAACTATCAACAATCATGGAATAGAATCCAATTTCGCATCTATTAAACATAAACATAAGCAGCCAAAACATGAAAACATATAGAAAATCCATAACTTGAGTTTAGAAAAGGGATTTTTGGACTTCATGAATGAAAGGAATCCATGAATTAACACTATGCATACCTTAGTTCGTGATTTTGAAACCTTCTTGAAATTAGATCTTCTATGAAAACCCTAGCTTTAGTTCTTGAGAGTCTTTGAGAAAAACATCAATAATTTTGGATGAATAAGGGCTAAATCCCGTGTTTGGTAGCTTATATAGGGGGGAAAATTGAATCTTTTACCCCCGGACGCATAATTTAATTTTCAATAAATTTTTTTGAATTATGCCCTTGGCGCGACGCGGTGTTATCGCGTCATATCACTGGAAAATGACAATTGGGAAACTGCACGGTGGTGCGATACAGAGCTATCACGTTGCCACCTTGGGTATGACCTGGAAGTTTGTTGCGATGCGCCAGTATCGCAGAGCAATACTTGAATTGTACAATTGTCATTTGAGCTATCCCCGTGACGCACTGAAGGCTCAGGTCAGACACTGTCTCACTAAAAAGGCTCTAATTCTTCGCCCTGGTGTCGGATTTGGGCGAATTATATATCGATGGAAAGCTTATTCAATTTCCCACGTGATAGGAAGTGAAAATTATGAAAATACCGCATGTATTAGAATGAATTATTATTTTAAATAAAGTTCTAACATCATTAAGAAAATTTTTTATCTAAGAAAAAGCACGAGTATTACAGTAAGTCTACTAGATTTACGGAAAAATAGGTCTAAGAGAGACTTTTCAAAAATAAAGTGTTACAATTGTGGTCAATTTTGTCATATTGATCCAAATTGTCAACTTCAAAAACTCAAGTCCTTAGGACTTTCTGATGAGATTTATGATAGGGTTTATGGTTTGTTATATACTTCTGGTTTTGAATCTGATTATGAATAAGAATCTTAATCTGAAAATGATGTTGAATTACCTAATTCAACTGATAATGAGATTTATGAAAAACCTTATGTTAATGCTTGCACTGATTGTAATAATAATATTTGTGATTGTGATAATGCTTTTTATAAATTGCAATCCCAGTTTGAAGATTTAGATTTAAATGTTCAAATAATTACTGCTGATAGTGCTTTAGAATTATTAAAAAGGTGACTAATGAAAAGCTTCGTCAAAATTTTTTTTATCTTGCTTCTTCACAACCTAGCACTTCAAAGATTACTAATAGAAAATATGTTAAGAAAAATACTAAATCTATTATCAATATTATACCCTACTCTTTAACTAAAGTTAATAGACGTCTTGCCATTAGTCAAACACCTGGTAAAGATACGTCTC
Organism: Capsicum annuum; assembly: GCF_002878395.1. NCBI lineage: Eukaryota > Viridiplantae > Streptophyta > Magnoliopsida > Solanales > Solanaceae > Capsicum > Capsicum annuum. The sequence goes on along the minus strand of NC_061117.1, from coordinate 141,469,292 downwards.
TTGATGATTTGAAAATAGAAGTTGAAAATTTAAAAATAAAATTATTTCTTTGAAATAAAATCAAATGATTGTTGATCATAGAATTTCAAATATTGAAAATATTTCTCAAATTGATATTATTTCCAGTTCCAAAGAAAAAGAAAAAATTGCTGAAAATTCTAACAATCAAATTATTCGTGATATTGATGTAAAAAATAATTTCTTTTTGGGTATGATGGAAATTATTACTACACATAAATGGTATATAAATTGTACTATCTTGATTAATAACGAATTCTCTGTAACTAATGTGGCTATGATTGATAGCGGTGCTGTTGTTAGCTGCATTCAGGAAGGTTTAATTCCAACTAGATATTTTTAAAAAACAATGCATATAGTCAAATCTGCATCTGGTCATTCTCTTGATATTAACTATAAACTACCGCATGTAGATATCTGTAGAAATAAGATTTTTATTTCGCATTTCTTTTTCTTAGTAAAAAATCAGTTATATCCTCCTATTATTTTAGGAATGCCTTTTATAAATGCTATTTATCCTTACACACATATTGATGCTAAAGGTTTCAAGGCTACTTATAAAAACCAAGAAATTTCCTATCCTGTTGTTACGATCTAGTAACACGAGACATAAATGCTTTGATTGATATATAGCAAAAACATGTGAATTTTTTACGGCTTGAAATTATGAGTATGAATATTCATAATACAATGAATTCTGTGAAAAATCAAAAAAAAAAAATTGATATCTAATCAATTGATTGTTGATATTTGTGTTGATCACCCAAATATTTTTTGGATTCGCAAAGTGCATATTGTTTCTCTTCCTTATGAAGATGATTTCAGAGAAGATAATATTCTGATGAAATTCAGACCCTGCCAAATAAATACAGAGTTAGTAGGATTCTGTAAAAAATAGATAGATGGTCTCTTACACAGGGGTCTCATAAAACCCTCAAAATCCCCTTGGTCTTGTACTGCTTTCTATGTCAATAATGCTGCTGAAAAACAATGAGGTACGCCAAGATTAGTAATTAATTATAAACCTCTGAATAAAGTTTTAAAATGGATTAGGTATCCAATACCTAATAAAAGGGACCTGCTATCTAGATTATATGATGCCAATATATTATCAAATTTATAAAAGGCATACTTATAGAACTGCCTTTAATGTCCCTTTTGGACAATATGAGTGGAATGTTATGCCATTTGATTTAAAAAATGCTCCTTCAAAATTTCAAAAAATCATGAATGATATATTTAATGCCTATATAGATTTTATAATTGTATATATTGATGATATTCTTGTGTTTTCAAAAATAATAGAATTGCATTTCAAACATTTGAATATTTTCAAACAAATCGTGATACAAAATGGTTTGGTTATTTCTAAAACTAAAATGTGTTTGTTCCAAATAAATGTTCAATTTTTAGGACATAATATTTGTCGAGTAACAATTGAACCTATACAACAAGCTATGGACTTTGCTGAAAAATTCTCTAATATTATTACTGATAAAACTAAGTTACAGCAATTTCTAGAAAGTCTTAACTATATTTCTCTATTTTATCATAATCTATCTAGAGATTTAGCTCCTTTATATGATAGATTAAAAACAGATCACAAAAGGCCTTGGACTCAAGTCCACATCGATCTGGTAAGATTAATCAAAATCGTGTTGCAACTCTACCTTGTTTAACCTTAGCTAATCCAGCCTGGTTAAAAATAGTTGAAACTGATGCTTCAAATATTGGTTATAGAGGAATACTTAAACAATTCAATCCCCATAATAATATTAAATATTTGGTTAGATTTCATTCTGGAAAATGGTCTGAAAGTCAAAAAAAATACTCCACTGTGGCTCATGAAATGTTGACTATTGTTAAATGTGTTTTAAAATTTCAAGATGATTCATATAACCAAAAATTTATCATCAGAACTGATGCTCAATTAGTTAAATACATGTTTGATAAAGATTTTAAGCATGATGCTTCTAAATTGATTTTTGCAAGGTGGCAAACTCATTTAGCCCCCTTTGATTTTGAAATACAATATAAAAAGGGTAGTGAAAACTCTTTACCTGACCTCCTTTCTAGGAAATATTTGAATGATTAAAATACATTTTTACACATATTTTATTTCTGAAAAAACTATAATTATTATTATAAAATGCATTCCTTTAAATGAAGATATTCATTTTATCATATTAGAAAAACTCATCCATAATATGATAGAAGAAAATTTATTTCTTCCTAATTTTAAAGATATTAGAGATGAAATTGATTGGTCTGATATTGACTCATCATTTGATAAATTCTAATCTAGTTCGTGCAGTATGAGTACAGATCCACCCTGGCTAACTGCAGGTGGGCGAGGAAAAGGCGACAGAAGCCAAAACGGGAGATACTCTTCCTCTAGAGGAAGAAACTCCGCTTCTTCATCATCTAATTATGCTTCTTCATCTTCTAATTTCCAGTATTACAACAGGGAAATAGAAGTCAGATAAATGTGAGAATTCCGCAAATTACAGAATCATCTTCTAAAATACCGTATATAAGCAACTCGATCCACCTAGAGGACATTTCAGAGGATCATCCATTATTTGAGAAAATACAATCATACATGTCTGCTAAGCAAGCTGATTCATTTGCTTCACTTGCAAAAAAAACACTGCGGATAGGCCAAACTATGAAAAACTTGAAAATCGAGAATTGATACTTCTCGTCAAAAACTCTCAAATATGCAAATAGAATGATCCATGAAAACTTCTCCAAAAATATTTATTGACTAACCTCTATTTTGCAGGAGAATCTTATAAGACGAGAGCTTATTATGAATCTATTCTAGTGTCCACTAGAAGCATTGAGATAGAACATCACCAAATGAGCGAAACAACAGAACATGTTCATGGATATTCCAAGATGGTGATAAAAAAACTTATATCAATAGAAGATTGGGGAACAACATCCATGTCCGAAAAAACCATGACTATGAAAGGTTCAAAAATTTCCTTTACTTATTGGGACTATATCAAGTCTTTTACCCACACTTTATACTACAATAATATTAAAAATAAACATACATGGTTTATAAAGGTCTGCGCTAAAATTTTTAAAGACCCATTCCCCAATTGATTCATTCAGTGGTGGTCGTATCATGGCCCTACAATTAAAATTTTGCCAGCAGAATATCTACATCTATATAAAGAATGGATTAAAGTTTCACCTTTCCTGACAAAATTATATCATTCTGATCATGCATGTAATTTAGATAAAATCGATCAGATGTATTTCTTCATTGAATTCTCTATTCCATGGATACATAAATGGAATATTAAATTTGAATATACGAAAGAACAAATATCTGGACTATATAGGGTATTATATACTAATTTCTGGGACAAGTTAACAAGAAAAGACCCCTCACAAAAATTCCACATGGGAAGGAATTACTTGATTATATTAATAGCAAAATTGTCGAATATACTACTGTTCCACAAAAAAAGGTTGTGGAAGATAAAAATTTGAGTTATATTTCTAGGAGACTCTCTGTGCATGACGGAGACAAACTAGAGATAATTGAGAATTATTTGACCAAAGTTTAGAAAAATCAGCTAAAAACTATCGAACAATGTACGGACACCTCCATGAAAAGCCTTACAAGCGAAGAAGCAGTTGAATCTGGAGATATTCAGGAATCTCAACCACTTCCACCAAACAACATCCTCAACGATGAAGAAATAGAAAACATTGAGGCATTCCTCTACTCATCAAAAGGAAAAGACAAAATATCATAGCAAGGCCCCACCTATGGGACCCATGTAATAGTAAAAACACTGTGCACAGGGACCTACAAGTACTGTGCTAGATGATTTTTTTTCTTTTATATATAGACGCCACATTATGTTAAAGGGGCATAAGTTTTTCTTTTCTTTATTTCATTTTCTCTCTCTAGCTAGGCTCTCCCTTCTCTCCTTTTGTAGATTGTCCTGAAGTTAAATAAGAAGGCACTAGCCACCGTTATCTACTATTCCGGCCTTGCATCCGGCCATTATTAAGGTATTTATTTATTTTCTTTTGAAGTACTTCTAATACTTCTTCTTTTCTTTCAGCCGTGACTATGTCCGGCTAAAAACCTTTCATATCTATGCCAGAGATCTAACTTCTCTTACTTAGTAACTATGAAAGATCCAGACTATATCAAAATATGAAGGAATTTTTCTATAGTTTCTTGACTTGAATCCGAAATGGTGGTACAGTCGAGTTTAATATGGCTTATGTTGTCTTTGTCTTTGTGACTATGTCTAGTAAGTTGTGCCTCTTTATCCCGCAAAAGATGAAGAAAAGGGCGACCATTTGCGCAGTCAGAACTTCTAGACACATGGGTTCAACATAAGTATATTAAATATCTAACAGGCCCCTTGTTCGGGTAAAAGATTAATTCTTCCATACAGTCACTAAGTTATTCAAAAATTCTTTTATATTTTGGTTGGTGCTTTGGTTCGGTACTCCGACTATAGCTTAATCCGATATTTGGAAGTTGATTTACCAGCAGGCGTCGTGGCTTACCCGCACCTGACAAAATCCTGCTATTCTGGTATATTATTATTATTATTATTATTATTATTATTATTATTATTATTATTATTATTGTTATTATTATTATTATTATTATTGTTATTATTATTATTATTATTATTATTATTATAATTCAAGGTTACTACTATGTCTTGCCACAACTATTATTTTTTTGGTTTGTCTTATCAGCAAAATACTACTACAAACATGTATTGCCACTACTACTATTTCAATATTTATCCATTTATTATTATGATTATTACTACTACTAAACATAATCCGTACTACTATTACTACTACTACTACTTTTGTACTATTATTTATTATTGTTTTATTATATTTTTATCATTTATTAAATACTTAAATAAATACAACTTAGATATGTTTTATAACATTTAAATATTAAAAGACATAATCTATAAAAGAGTAAAATTTTATTTAGAACTATTTAATAATGAGTTTCTATTTTTAAGCTAATCATTTTTCTTAATAAAGGATGATGCATTTTCAAATTCAAATATTTTCAATATGTTAATTCAATTTTTTTATTACAATAATATTGCGCTTTGTCTTAAAAAGTGTCACGTGACTTCTCAGTAGATTGTCACTTGGCTAATTTTGATACTTTGTCCTCTACTTTATAATATACTAGTATACGTATCCGCGCGATGCGCAAATAACAACTTCAATTTTCAAATTTCATCTTTTACTTTGAAAACAAAAACAACTTTTTTTCTATTTTCACAATGAAACATGGCGAAATGCCTACTTAATATTTCAAAATGTCATGAAACAATGTCATATTCCCCATATGCCCTACCTCGTGATATTACCATATGTTATCTAATAATTAAGAAAATATTTGAGAAAATAATATTTTAATAAAAAAATTATTTATTTATTTCTGAAATAGCATGTATTTTTCAAAATCCATTCAGTGGTATAAAACAGTGCGAAGCCTCTTTTTCAACCCAAATCAAGGGATTATCAACCAAAGAGACTTCGTGGAATAAAGATAAAGGCAAAATTATTTTCATAGAACATTTTACATACAAACTACAATCTGAACCTTATACCCATCATTAGAATAAACTACCATTAAACAATTAACCCCTTTTTATGCGACAGATTAGGGTTGTTTAATGTCCAATTCCAAGCCTAATATAGAAAATTATAGTTTAAGGATAATTTGGTAAGCATAAACTAAGATCCAAAATTGTGAATAGAGGGAAAAATTAAAACTTGAAAAATGAATCAATAGTATTATTTTATTCTTACAAATATCCAATTCTTACTTCACATCACTTGTTTCATCTTACAAATATATAATTCTTAATTCACATCACTTATTTCATCCAACGCTTTAACATCGTTGTGACCAAATAATCTTCAAAATTACTATGAACTTTAATATTCTTTTGAACAATTAATCTTCAAAAATATACTGAACACTTCACTGTTGCCTATCCTCTACATCATAAGATTACTACATACTCTTATTCCACCTTGCCAATTCTAGCTTGAATGGAGAAATTCTATTATAAAACTCTAACTAAAGTCATCAACTTCCAAAAACAACATAAATGGACATGCTCATGTCATATGTAGTTCTTAGATCATAAATTTTTTCAGTGCAAATCATTAGTGTTGCTTTTTAAGAAAACACTATTGTAAATTTAGGATTTATACCAATAGAAAGATATGTTGAATTGTATATTGTATAATATTTCAAGAGTATAGGCCTTGTGATGAAGCTGGCCAACAAAAAATCCACAAGCCACTACAGCAAGTAAAGACGGTCATCATGAAGCAATTGATTTCCCTTCCAATCCTTTTGAGGAAACTTCATATTCAAGAAAATCATTCACAATGACTTAAAGATTTTCTTACTTACTCCTAACATGATCATCCATGACTATTCTGAATTCATTGGCCTTCAAATTCGATAAATCAATATTTTGAAACTGAGCCAATGTGGAGAAATTCGACAAACAGATTGTATATGAAGCAAGCAAATAACTGCCTTACAATTTAATATACAACAACAACAACAACAACAAACCCAGTGTATTCCCACCTAGTGGGGTCTGGGGGGTAAGATGTACGCAGTCCATACCTCTACCTCCAATTTAATATAACAGACTGAATTACAGTAGATAAAAAAAAAGGCTGAAAAGAGAATTGAATTACACAATTATTGTGATCCTAAACTCATTAATTTAGTAAAGGATGTAGCATCATAAGATCTAAATGTCAAAAATCATAAGCATGTTATAAAATGGTAATGCAAAGGAGAATTTTGTTGCACTTATTCTGTATAGCCTCTTAATTTGTTCCACTGTACAGAATAATTAATTTGTTTTACTGTACAGAACAATGTCTTTTTCACAAAGTCTGCATTTCCATAACCTATATGTTGGTGTGAGGTATTCACAAAGCATGTGTAAAACTAAGAATACGAAGACTGTATTAAAAATGACTCCTAAATGAGAGGGACATCTATACAAACTTAATATTGAACCAAAAATAAATTTTCTTGATGTTGTTTGTTCAAATACATATAGCAGCATATCAAACATAAAGAAATTCTAAGTATCTAGCGAAGAAATTACATATCACATTTATATAAATAGCAAGTTGCACTATGTAGGACTTTTTTAATACATATTGGCTATTTCAAAAAATGTCGATTTCCATAATATCTAAAGAATCGATATTCCACCTGGATAACTATTTTGAAATCATAGGTGGCAGTGGTGACTGCAGCATACCGAACCATGCGTATATTGCATTTTAGACTTATTTTAAAGTCAATGCCAGAAATAATTGTAAAGGTCAGAAAGAACACTTGTGGATCTTATCACATTAAGACATACAAATATATCATCCTAAATTTATAATCCATATAAATGAACGAATTTAATGTTCCTTTTAGGAAATACAATATCATTATAGGAAGAGACTGTGGAGTTTATTGATGCAATGAACAACTTGAGAGGCCTACATTGAGATCTTTGATGGAAATTTTGAATCTAAGGCACCATTTTTAAGAGATCTATATTGTAAATTGAATAGCTGAAAATAAAGTATATGGCTATCCACATTGATCCAAAAAGTACCTACCAGGTATGGACTTACTAGCAATATCAATTTTTTGAGAAATTAAAAAATCTAAAATTTCAGTTTGTCCATTATCCGAGACAACATCAAACCACAGTTTCTTCACAAAGCAGTGGCTTGAGCCGAGAAACTCGATGGACTTGCAAAGGAGAGAAGAAATGAGATGCTATCATTAGAGATGTCAAATCCCAAGAGACGTAAATTGTTGCAATGAACTAATTTGCTTGGTACCAACTTGTGAGATTGTGGATCATTCCATTTCAATTCTAAATCTAAAATATTTTTAAAATGAGCAATGATTTATTCCAACTTTCTTTTGCATCTAGTACCATCTATTCTCCGAACCCATACAAACAAAGCTCAATATGAAAACAAAGCAAATTATTCATCATCTTATTACTCAAAAGGTATATGAAGAGAAGGGAAGCGAGAAGTGCTCCATGAATATGTTGACTAAAGCTTAATCATTCATGACACAACACCTGAATCCCTGGAAGCCTCATTATCAATATTCGTATTTTTCAATGTAACTGTCAGTTTTTGTAAATTTTGGTTATGACTATTAATGTTAGGTGCATCACTATTTTCACTTGTTCACTTTGTCCACAAAGTTCGTTAGTTTGTAAAACCCAAATAAGCTCCTCCATGTCTAGAAGAAACATCAAACTTCTAGCAAATCAACAAACCTGAAATTTAAATATGTCCTTTTATTGTGATAAAGTCAGAACCATAAAACAAACTTGACAATTAAAATTATTTCTTAGCAAAGAATTGGCATGATTCGAGAAGATTGTTGGATCAAAAAAAAATAAAAAATAAAGTACTGAAAAAAACTTCTTACCTATACTCAGAAACATATTGAAAATGGATAAATATCAGAAAGATCTTTCCCAGCTTTCATTACTATGTGGATTGTTATTGTATGAATCAATATTCTCTAGTTGTATCAGCTGAATATCTACACAATATCATATTTTCTTTTTGATAGGGCACAAATTTGAGAACTATTAAGCCTTGCCGATATAGATTAAAAAATTAAAATATCCCATGAAGGCATATCTTTCAAGTAATATACCGAGGTAAAAATAGGTGTCATATCTGAGTCATTTTCTGGCTTCTGAAATTTATGAGGCGAGTACATCTCACGATCTTGGTTTCTAACCACGATCGTGGGATACAGTCGTGGTCTTGGTCATCAAATCAATGCTTATACATAAACATAAAGTTATTAAAGTTTCATTGACACCTAAAGTGAAAAATTCCATTTAATCAATAGCAAAAGATTTTGCAGAATTGAGCTCATTAAGAACAACATCAGTTCTACAAAAGAATACATGATCAAAAAACTTAAGGCAACTTTTTTACTATTTTTTGAAAAATTATTTTACTTTATTTTAAAAATAGGATTTGTCCATAAAAATTTCAAATACAACTTGAAGTTGTATATGAAAAAATAAAAAAATCTACGACTAATTACTTGTTTTCGTCACACCTTTTCACTTTTTAATTATATTTAAACACTTTAAATTCTAAAAGGTTTTTTAAAAAAGATATGATCAAACACAATTGTAACTCCAACTCCAAATAAATTAAATTAAATATTTTTTTCTAATTTTTATGTAAAACACCTACTCAACAAACACATTATTGTCGTAAGCCTCTCACCAAATTGAAAATCACTTATTTTGGTACATTTATTATAGTTATGTTTACCATTATTTTTTTTGGTACATTTATTATTGTTATGTTTACTACTATTGATGATACTATTTTTTTGACCAACACTACTCAGTAAAGGTATTATTAAGGATATTTTTATTATGTGCTCTTTTCTGTTTTGATTTTTGACTTTTTTCCTTGTTTATACAAAAGGAATATATTTCATTCAAGTATGTGTAATAGGAATCTATTTTTCAATTTCTCCATCATGTACATTGATCGCGCTTTTTTCGCTGTGATGAATGAGTTCTTGTGCATTTTCTATATACTACATTCAAAAAAAATATCTTATTGATGCTTTATTCTCCAACACTGTGAGATTACTATGCTCAATCACATTATTTTGATTATAGTTAGAGAAATATTCTTACAAAAAGAAGAATAGGAGAAAAATCAGTACCTTCGTACAAACAACCTTTGAAGTTGAGTTAGAATGATCAATATTTTAGTGTAATGCCTCTGACTTTCTATCTTCCACTATATGTATTCCTCCATTGTATTTATAGTGAATTACTATGTAATTCTCTTATGAGATGAGGCGAGTTCGTGCCATTTTCTCCCACGTCAGCCTTCTTCTATTCTAAAATTTTTATTGTTTCTTGTTCAACTTCATCTTTCCACTATAACCAATTAGGTCGAAAACCATTTTTCTAATAGATCTTTGCAGTGTCACTAAGCAAAACTTATATGCTTCTTCCTCTATATATTAAATGATAACAATTTTCAAATCTATTACTATATTTTATCTTCAATACATAAAAACGAGAGAAAAAAACTTCTAAGATCCCACAGAAAAGAAAATCAAGTGATTAGAGGTGCTGCAAAAGACTTATTCGTCATTAAAAGATGATCTTTTTTCTTCACAGCATAACTTTTTGCCTCAATTTAGTCATCTACTGCTAATTAACCTTCGAAAGAGCATAACTTGATAAATTCACATTAAGTACTGAAATTTAAAGCAAAAAGAGAAAAATAACACCATATAAACTTGATAGTCGATGAAGAAACAATACCAAAGTACACTGAATATATTTGAGTGAGGAAGTAAACATTTTCTACCTCTTTTGCCTCTTTAACTTCACAGATTCTCCCTCTCCTCCATTGATGAGTTTTATCTTATCTTCATAATCTAAAGCGAAACTCAAGAGATGAAAAGGTTAAAAGGTGAAAAGAAAATTCGTGTTAGATACATTACAACAAAATCATGATCGTCAACTTAATTTTCTTGGAAAAGTTAGTAAACATTAATTCTGGACTACACTATACCAAGCTCATGAAAAAACATTTGGAGAACTTTAAGAACAAAGTTAAAATTTTCTTGAAAGTAATTGTGTCATGATAATGATAAACATGATTAGCTTTTAACTATGAGAATACAGTTATAAATACTTTCAAATTCAAAACTTTGACTACTTCATATTAGTTGGATAAATATAAATTTTAAAAAGTAAAATAATCAGATAAAAACTATGTTTTAGTTGCTAAAAAAGTATCCTAAAAGACGTGTTTTCTATTTCTTATAGTTTTATGGAAAACAATTTTACTATAAAAAAAAAAGCCAAAACATGTTTTAGTAAAAAAAAATTTAAAAATTTGAAAGTTCAAAATAATGCTTTTGTTTTGAGAGTTAGGAAGTGGGGGTTAGTTTTAATTAGTTTCTCGAGAAAATTGAAGGAAAGGTGTCTTTTAAGTCTTGAATAAAAGATTGGTGACATTGACCAACTTAAAGGGTCAACCATCATTAGAAAACTTGATTAAGTTAATTGTGGACTTGATTAATATTTTCAAAACTTTCTAATCTTTTCAAAAGTACAAATCAGCCCAACCTACACCCCCTCTTCAATCCAAATCAACCAGTCTCTCTCCTCTCTCTCAATAGCTTCTCTTAACTCTATCCCAACCAACAGTTCTAAAAAATTCTCCTTTCAATTCTCGGTGACTTCAACCTTCGATAACAAATAGTTGGGATTTGAGTTTCCCTCTTCAATTCATATCAACCAGTCTTTCTCCTCTTTCTTTTATCAGTTTCTCTCAACTCTCTTCCAATTAATAGTTCTGTAAATTTCTCCTTTTAATCCTCGATGAATTCAACATCCGACGACAAATAGTTGGGCTTCGAGTTCCTTTTCGACTTCAACCTTCAATCGACATGACAGCCTTGCTCTCCGGCCATAACAGATTCAAATTCGTCAACCTTTAATCGATGTGATAGCCTTGCTTTCTAGCCACAACAGCTTCGTATTTATCATCATTCCTTTTCTTCTTTAACAGGTAAAATTTTATGGCCTATTTAGTTTTGAAGTAAAGGATGAACTTGAGCTAACTTCTCTTATAGTATTGGTTAACAATTTCAATATTTGTTGCTTTAATTTGAAATGCGGTCTGAATAAAACCCTAATTTCTAGTATTTCTTCTCTTCTCTTTTTGAAGTGAATTATGATTTTTTATTGTTTGTTGTGTTTTTTTGAAGTTTGATTTTTATTGTTTGTGTTTATAAAAACAAAACAATGTTTTGGGTTGATTTGTTTTGTTCTTGTTCTTGGTAAAAATGGTAATATTGTTGTTTTTCTGTTGAACAAAATTGTGCTACTATTTTTTAATTTCTCCAACAGATTATCCATTTGGTTCAATATGTTAACCATCTGATGTAACAGATTTATCATATGATGCAACAGATCAGTCATCTGATGCACTAGAGGAACCATCATATTACAATTCTAATGCAATAGATTAATCATCTGATGCAACAAATTTATCATATGATACAATAGTTTAACTATTTGATGCAACAGATTACCATATGTTGCAACAGATTAAGCATTAGATAAAAAATCTAATGTAACTAATTAACCATCTGATGCAACGAAAGAACCATCAGATTAATGATTTGATGCAATAGATGAGCCTCCTGTTGGATAAAATCCTATCAACTCTTCTAATAGGACATGTCCAAGACTTGATTTTTCCAACCGATCATTAATTTGCCACGATAGACGATCCTATGTTGGAAGAAATCTAAACAATATTGACTGCTGATAACTGTTCAAACAGATCACTCATGTGTTGCAACAGATATGTTGCCTGTTCCATAGACCATTCATTTTTCTCAACAGATAAGTGATATATTTTGTATTATCATAACAGATTACTCAGTTATTGCTGCAAGTTAATTAATTGTTCTGACATATCACTTATATGTGGCAACAGATGTGTGATCTATTGCACAGACCATTCATCTTTCTCAACAAATGAGTGATATATTTTGTATAGTCATAACAAATTACTCAGTCATTACTACATGTTATTTAAATGTTCCAACAGATCACTCATATGTTGCAATAGATGTGTGATCTACTGCACAGACCATTCATTATTCACAATAGATGAGTGATATATTTTGTATTACAACAGATTACTCATCCATTGCAACAGGTTATTTAACTATTCCAACAGATCACTCATATGTTACAACAATGTGTGATCTGTTGCATCGACCATTCATCTGTCTTAAAAAATGAGTGATACATTTTGTATTATTGTAACAGATTGCTTATCCACTGCAATAGGTTTGTTATATACTGCAATAGATATACTACCTGGTGCAATAGATAAGTGATTTATTGGAACTGTTATTTTACTATTTTGCTTTTTAGATTTACTGTTATCCTTTTTTAACAACGCATTAATCAACTATAACATATTTTTTTATATTCCTATTAATTTTAAATAATATGGCTCTCAAAAGAACTGAAATCAAATCAAGTCCAAGTAAAGGAACAAGTGAAGCAGCTAGGCTACATCCACCACTCTATGAGCTTGCTTTACAAGCATTATCTCAATTAGGAGCAGAATATGATGAACACCGGAGGTGGAATATTTCAAAAGAGATGATCCAAATGCTAATAGCCCTTCCACTGAAGAGTTGGTCAAAACCTTCAGCATCGATCGTTATCCTATGAGAATGCAGTGCGATAGTGCCACAGATTTAACGGGTGATTTAGTGGTTAAGTTAGCCATGGGAAAATCTTTCAATGCCTTCAGAGAAATACTTTGAGAACAAAAATTTGATGATTATTTTAGGGACAGCTACTTTGGAAAATATCTTGATTTGCTGGAGGACAACAATGCTCGTTTCCAAATGAAAATGGTATATGAAATTCTCAGCCATACTTTTATGTATGAAAATAAAGTTAAGATAGATGAGGTGTGGATAAATCACTATGGCATGCCTATTTGTTTTGATTAAAAGGAGTTTTCCATAGTTACTGGACTAAAATGTTATCCTCCTTCTCAAGTTATACTTATTCTAACCCAAAAAAGGCACCCTGCACACCCTAAAAAGGCAAAGGCAAGTCGTGTGATCGTGATGACCTGGTGTCCACTGTTGGTCCAAGCTTTAAAAACAAAAATTTGATAGAAGCGTTGAAAGGTAAAGGACTTTCAAAAAAGCACAAACAGTCATTGTGCTTGGTTTGGTTTGTACATAATATTATTTGGGCGAGAGACGTTAACAACAATATAAGTGTTGGTTTAATATATCTCTTCGAGGATCTTATGGTGTTTAACAGCTATCCTTGGGGTTATGAAAGCTTCAAAATGACTGTCAAATATTTTTTGACTCCATTAGCGTCAACGACAATCAACTTATATGGCTTTTCATGGGCTTTCATGGTAAATATTTCTTTCTTTTATTATGATATCATTCATTATTTTTACTCAATAATAGTTTTGATTTGTTGGCGTTATTTTATAGGCTTGAAAATGTGAAGCCATTACTTATTTGAGACAACAAGTGAACTACCAAGAAGAAGTTTCCTGTCCAAGAATCTTGAGATGGTTATCGGCCAAAACTGATAAAAATGTAAAATTTCTTGATCTCAACCTCCTGAAAGATGCAGTAAGTATAATTATAATTAAGTTTTTATTTTAATTAATGATTTTTTTGAATGATCTAATCATCATTCTAATATATGTAATAATTTATGTTAGATTGTACATCCGTTGCTAGTTCCGACCAATCGAGAGTTGAAGATGCCATTTTTTCTTACTTTACGGTCTGTGCAAACTTTATTTGACCCTAAGGTCATTGACAGAATAAAAATAGAATTGTTTGGAGTAATAACCATTACAAGAAAAATAATTTGGAGGGTGGGCTTGTTTTTATTGATGGTCTTAGTGGTAATGGAGCTATTGGTGGTGGTAGTGGTGATGCTATTGGTGCTAATGATGCTCCTCTTACAGTATTTAAAACAAACCATTATAAGTATGATCATACTGGTTATACATATTTGCCTCTCCCAGCAAATGTTCTGCCTGTAAATGTCAAGACTGCAGGGCAAAGCATGATGTAGTGATTAATGTTATTAATACATTAACTACTTCTGTAAAGGAATTGACATCTAAGAGGGATGTCATTCCATCAAACAGGATTTTATTTTCATCCACTCCATTAGTGATTTAGGCTAAGAGGAGAAGAAAAGTGATTTTCAAGGCATTATCAAGCATCCAAAAAAGTAAAATTGCAACTCCTCTGTCTGTGTGTTGCACTGAGCAATGTACAATGTCCAAAGGAGAGCAGCACGATCTAAACAAGGTAAATATATATGTCTTCCAACTAACAAACAGACACATTTCTATTTCAACGAATGCAACATCTGCTGAAAATTATCAAACAGATATATACATCTGTTGCAACAGTTGACTAACTTGTTGCACCAGATAAAGTGTCTGTTGCGACATATGTCTCATTTGTTTTAGCAAATCAAATAGCTCTTCATACCACTTTTATTTGTACCAATAGATGACCTATCTACTGCAATAGATGAGTCATATATTGCAACAGATGGTTCATTCGTTGGAAATTATCGTACAGGTCTTCCTCATGTAGAAATTTATCCCAATAGTTGATTCATTATTGCATCAGAAATATAATCTATTTGGAATAATTTAAAATAGGAAGAAGACCTGTTTGATTGGCTATAACGGATGAGTTATCCTTTTCCGTTTTATTGTATCTCCGTG
This sequence comes from Capsicum annuum, assembly GCF_002878395.1. Taxonomy (NCBI): domain Eukaryota; kingdom Viridiplantae; phylum Streptophyta; class Magnoliopsida; order Solanales; family Solanaceae; genus Capsicum; species Capsicum annuum. The sequence goes on along the minus strand of NC_061117.1, from coordinate 141,453,857 downwards.
ATTAGCATTGACCAATTCTGGATTTTCAGGTAGATGTAGAAGCTACTGCTGAACAGCATTGATAATATACAACTCTACTCTTTTTATGAAAATATAGAGAACAGAAAGCGCAAAAACCTTATGTAAGCGACAATAAAGGTCCACGACGAGCAAAACCGAATTCCACAGCATCGGATGAAGAACAACTTGTCCATATTGAGTAGATCTTTATAGCTTGAGTCTGTTAAAGTAATAACCTCGCCCCTCCTTGGGAATCTTTGGCATCAATACTTAAATTGTTGATGTATTTGTTGAAATTTATACCCATAATAATTTTTTTATATTTCATTTATTCGTTGATTTATGTCAGCTAACTTCTTAAGGCTTCAATTTATTTTATTTTGCTTATGAATTTTATTTTTTCCTTAGATTTGAACTTATTATTTGAAATGGAATACTAGATTCAAATATTGTAACTGATAATGTATCTATTGCAACAGACGACATATTTTTTGAAAAATATCGAACAGATTTTGACATATGTTGCAACAGGTAGGTAATTTGTTGGAATTTATCAAACAGGTCTTCCCACTGTTGGAATAGATAGACTTAGATAGAAACACTGATATAATGCAACAGATGACCAACCTATTGCAAAAGATAAACTATATGTCAGAACAGGTAAAATATTTGTTACAACGGATGGAGAATCTATTGCATTCTAAAAATTCAACTTTCATTAGACATAAAAAAATTGCCACTACACATAAAAAAGTGAAAGTAAATTGAAATAAAAAAGGTAGAACCCATCGACAGTGTTCAGTTCAAACACCTAAAATAAAATAGGCATCAACTAGACAGTGTTCATTTCAAACACGTAAAATAAAATAGGCATCAAATGTGTCAGGTTGGCACTTTTGCTGACTTGGTGTCTGATTTGGCCTTCAACGATCATTTTTCCCCCAATGTCTTATATATTCATCTTCTTCCTAAAATTTAATCCTAAATTCCCAAATCTTCTTTTTCGTCGTCATATTATTTTATCTATCCAAATTCTTCAAATTATTTGCATTTGGTCTTTCTTTTCTTCATCTTTTTTTTAATTTTTTCCAACTGAGCTTGACAATGTCGAGCGCATCTTCCACTGTTTTTTGTGATAACAATTTTTTATATTGTAAGTGTTGTCATAAAGCTCTATTGAAAACTTCTTGGACTCAACAAAATCTAGGTTGTAGGTTTTTTACTTATAAGATTTCAAAGGTAGTATTTTTTTTATTTAATTAGTTGATTAATTATTGACTTGTAATTATTTTATAATTGTTTTCTTGTTTTTATAGAAATTGGGTGGATGCGATTACTTTGATTGGTATGAAGAACGACACCCTTCACAAGCAAATCGTGTAATCAGGAGTTTGTTGAACAAAGTCAAGGATTCTAAGAGAAACAAAATCGAGCTAGAACATACTACATTATTGTTATTATTGCTACTGGTTTGGTGTTGTCGGGCACATGAATATTCAAGCCTAATTGCTGAAATTTTCATGGTGGTGTATTTGCTAATGGTTTGGCGTTTGTCGGGCACATGGATATTCAAGCATAATTATTGTAAAATATCAAACAGATTCAGGCATATGTTGTAAAATTTAGGTCTTCTGTTAGAAATTATCAAACAGGTCTTTCCACTATTGCAACAGATTAGACTTAAATTAGATAGAAATAACATCAGCATAATACAACAGATGACCAACCTATTGCAATAGATAAACTATCTGCCAGAACAGATAGAATATATTTTACAACAGATTGACAATCTATTACATTATTAAAAAACTCAACTTTCATTCATTAAAAAAAAATTATTTCCACTATATGTACATGTAATTTAAAGTAAAGTGAAGTGTGACTTGAAATAAAAAATTATTATTTCACAGGCTCTTCTATATATACAGGCTCCAAGCGTCCAGTTAGTACCCCATAAGCCCATACCTCTTGCAGGTTTTCCACAGTATTGTCGCACAGAAAGGTCATTGGCTAGGCCATTTTTGTGCTGGTCAGCAAACATTAGATGTGTGCAAGAGTGTTCGACCCGCTCGTGTAACCGGTATCATTTTTTGGAAGGGTCATGCCCTTGTTTCAACCTTCAAAATCCCATGATTTTTTCATCAACACTTTCTTTGGAAAATAATTCATCAGTTTACTCTCACTCAACAAGATGGGCAACAGCTCCATCAGTGGCTGTACGAGGAGAAAAATATCGACCACGTCGATGGCAGGTTTGTTATAGTCATAAAATTTGATTTTTCCCTCCTCGAGTAGTATCTCAATAGTTTGATAATGTATGTCATTCACGCTAATGACTGCAAGAATCCTCTTTGCCTCGGTCTAGCACTTGTCGTGTGGATTTGGCCTCTCCCTTCTAATATATTTTATCATTTCTTCTTCATCCAAGTCTAACATAGAAACTAAAAAATCAAGTCTCGTGCCATAGGATAATGCATCAGAATTGAGTAGATTGTACTTATCCTTTAGCTTTTTGTAGAAATTGAGGTCCATTATCCTATCGACAGCGTCATAAGCTTCCGGGTACGTTAATTGCCTTTTTATCATGAGGCAGAGAATTTTGTCAACATGTTGTAATAAAAAGTCAATTTTTAAATAGGTTAGTAATTGTAAAGATGTCCATCTATTGCATAGGGTTCTCTAAATCAATAATCCAACGCAACTTATACAACAGATGGATAGTAAGTTGTAACATAACCATTACCAGTTGCACCAGAATACCGAGTTGTTACAATAGATTTCTTATCTGTTACATAGCTTCTTCTTCATGGGGTAGATTAGATTAGAAGTCTAGGTTATGAAAAGTAAACTTGCCTTGTCCTCATACCACATACGCATATCTGTCATAGTCTGGAAGTCTTGGGGAGGGAAGAGAGGCCTGGGGTAATCTGGTGCGCCTAGCTTGGCAGTCTTGGCCTGTCGCAGATCCCTTTTCTCTTTGGCACCAAATTCCACGTATATGTCCACCTCTTTAATAGCCCTTTAACTTCAACAGCTTTTTGAGAAGGAGAAGTTGCAATTATTTTTTATTTCTGACCAGAGAGTACATCAGTTATTTCTCCTTTCTTTCTCCTAACCAACACTATAGGAGTGTATGGCTCCCTCACCTTCTTGGATGGTATGACACCCCTCTTGGATTTAAATTCCTCAACAGCTTTAGAGATAACCTCTATTTTTTCAAAGAGTTTATCCTGGTTGTCCTTGCATTCTTCCCATTCGCAATGAGAACACGAGGGTGAACAAGGGTGAGAGGGACCTGTGTAAGGGTGAAAAGGGGTATTTTCAAACATATTTATATTTTTTTGAGCACCAACATGATCATCATCATGAGTGGTAGCAGCATCAACATACCTACCACCAACACCAACTCCACCAGAAGAAGCACCCAAATCTGCCTTAGTAGGTTGGTCATGAAGAGCCTCAGCATTAGGCTTACCTTGCCTAACTACTCTTCTTATGGTTATTACTCTAGCCAATTCCTTATTTATCAACTCCACCGCTGGGTCTGCTATAGTATCAACATGACCTAGAGTAATATAAGAAGTCATCAATGACTCCTCCTTAGTAGGCACGATCCATGGATTCACAACCTAAAAAAAAAAGATAGATACATTTAAATCATATAATATAATAATTTTCATAGTTGGGTTATATTTTAACAGTTAACTTCTGCAACAGATTAATAATATGTTACATCAAATTACCCATCTGTTGCATAGTTTGCAGTAGATGGTTAAAATCTATTTGAGTCAGGTTCAGAGAACCAGAGCAACACATGGATAATTAGATGCAAAATATCAATCATCTATCGCAACAAATTACCAATCTGTTACACCAGTTGCACAAGATGGGTAATCTGTTGGGTTACATGTTATGCAACAGATGATCTGTATATGTACTAACAATATGTTACATCAGATTACACATCTGTTGTATAATTTACAGTATATTATTAATTTGTTAGAAGTTGGGTTCAGAGAACCAAAGAAATAGATGGGTAATCTAATGCAAGATATCAATCATCTTTCACAATAGATTATCCATCTGTTGCACCAGTTGGCATGGGATGGGTAATCTATCACAACAGATGTCCCATCTGTTGCATCAGATATAACATTTGTTGCACCAGATATAACATCAGTTTAATAGCTTTTATTAAGTAAAATTATTTTACTTAAAGAAGACATATTGCATGATCCGGAGGGTTACAGAAATCAGCCTTCTTAATTTTGGTGTTGCTCTTTGCAGCCAACCACCAAAACATCCTTGGATGAGAAACCTTATTCGGGTAATCCATTACCTGCTTTCGGAGGGAAAAAATGGCTTCAAATTTCCAAGCCTAAAAAATGTAAACAGAAAGCAAGCAAAAAAAAAGTCATAATAACTATATTCAATATAACTTAATGGATGAGTTAAAATAGTGATTAATTTTACCATGAAAGCCTAAGAAAAGCCATATAATGTGGTCATCCCTGAGGATAGCTTTGTTGGTACATATTGGACAGTCAAGTAGAAGTTGTTATATCACCAGGGATAGTTGTTGAATTTATCAAAATCCTCAGCATGTGCCAACAAATCATTTTCTATTACGTTGTTGATGTCTCTTGCCAATAAAACTGAATGGGTGAATCAAACTAAGCACAATTGCTCCTAGTACTGCTTTGGTATGGTTTTATCCATGAGATCTGTCAACAAATCCAATGCTTTGTAGCTACGTCGAGCAATGTCAAACAACCCATCTATTTTTTTCTTGTGTTTTCTTGCCTTAGATCTTTTGCGGAGTGTTCCCTTGGCGATAGGTGGTTCTTCTGGACGATGGCATCTCAAGACATCACTATGGCAAACTCTTGCAAGCCAAAACAAACCGGCATGACACAGTAGTTGATCCATATTTCATCCATCTTTTTGCCCCCCTCTCTCAATTCTTCATCTTCCCTTACGTACTTGATCCTGCGCTTGAGAAAACCATATACCATCCTCATATGGAAATGGGCAGGGGACTCAGACAGCTTAAGAAAGCGTCCAAAGCAGCTCTTCTTAAAAAGTCTGTCTATATTTTTGTCCTTCATAATTTTCCTAAAATAAATAAATTTACTCCCCATCTGACATTTAAGTACAATTTCACCAGTTAGTTCTTCTTCTACTTTTTGGTCATTTATCGGCATTGCAACTTAAAACTTGTCAATACTAAAAGTTTTGATAGGATCAGGCAGGGATGTTGATATTAATTCACGCTCCATTGGTGATTCATTATTATCATGTTGATGGTCATCCTCTTTCTCTTTCTCACTCTCTAATTCCTCCTCTTTCTTACTTTTATTTTCTTTATCACTATCTACAGACCTTTGTCCACCACCCTCAATGTTGTTTTCATATCTCTCCTCAGCTTCACTTTGTTTCCCTGACTGAGATTATTCAGGAAGCTCCTTCGAATCCCTTTATACTGTAGCCTTTTTTTTGGGTGGTCAGACGTTGATCCACTTTTACTTTCTTTTCTTTTGGGAGACATGTTTTACCTACAAACAACAGAAAAATAAAAATTACATTACAATTGATGTATGCAGAAATTTTAAAAAATACATTACAAACACCACCAATAATGACACACCAACAACCGCCACCACCACAAACACCACCAACCAATGCCATAAACACCATGAATACCAACACTATTGATATCCACCACAAACACCACCAACTAATGCCAGCACAAACACCATCAACCAATGCCACCAACAGCCACCAACAGTGCCACCACCACCATCACGACGACCACCACCACAAACACCATCCAATAATACCACGACAGTCAATGGAACACTGCAATAGAAACTAGGGTTTTCTCGAGTTCTTCCTTTGATTTTACCATCAAAACTCAAAATTGTAAACCCATTCTCGAAGATAATACAACTAAAAGTTTTCTTTTTCATTATTAACTTAAAAGCCCTTATTTTTTAGAAAAAAATAATAAATATAGAACTCAGAAAAAAATAATAAATATAGAACTCTTCTCGAACTTTGTTACCTATGAAGACAGAGAAAACGATTGATACAAGCAAGAATAAAGTCAAAAATAACACCTATGTGGTCGAAAATGAGAAGAAAATTGATCTATTATGAAGGGTAGAGTAATTTGTTGAGTAGTTGTTGTCTGTAATATATAATTGAGAAAGAAAGAGAAAAGCGCGAGAACTCAAGATTTGAAATATTAAAATGTTTTTCTTGCAAATGGATAATTTGTATGGGTTAATTTGTATTTTGGAAAAGAATGATAAGTTTTGAAAATATTAATTTGGTCCGAATTGATCTTAATTATTTTTTAAAATTATAAAAGATATGCATAATTTTTAACCATCCCATCATACAATTGCCAAAATACTCAATTGAAGTTCTAGTTGACCCTATGAACTCACCCGCCCCTGGTCCTAGATTAATTAATTTAGGTATATGAACTCAATTGAAATTGTATTAAAACAAATGTTCAACCTGTTGCATCAGATATGCATCTGTTGTAAATTATTAAACAGATTAAGTAATTTGTTGCGATAGATTACCCATCTGTTGTAAATTATCAAATGGATTGTCACATGTCGCAACAGATTACCCATCTGTTGTAAATTATCAAATAGGTATTGTTATCTATTGTAGTTGACCCTATGAGAACTCACCCCTAGTCCTAGATTAATCAATTAAGGTATTAGTTAAACATATGAGGTAGTAAGAATCGATTTATCTCGGAGTGATCAATCGACGACTCTGGTCGGGAGAAATGCAATACCATGTCATATACAATTGCCAAAAGACCCAATTGAAGTTGTAGTTAACCCTATAAGAACTAACCCCTCATCCTACATTAATCAATTAAGGTATTAGTCTGACATATGAGGTAATAAGAATCAGTTCAGCTCAGAGTGATCGATCGACGACTCTGGTCGGGAGGAACGCAATATTGTCTCATATGCAGTTTCCAAAAGACTCAATTGAAGTTTTAGTTGACCCTATGAAAACTCACCCCTGGTCATAGATTAATCAACTAAGGTATTAGTATAATATGTGAAATCAATTAAAATTGTATAAAAACAAATGTTCATCCTGTTGTAATAGATTAACCATCTGTTGTAAGTTATCAAACAGATTAAGATATTTATTGCAACAAATTTCTTATCTATTGTAAATTATCAAAAAGATTAAGTAATCTCTTGCAACAGATTACCCATCAATTGTAAATTATCAAATGGATTGTCACATATCGCAACAGATTACCTATCTATTGTAAATTATCAAATAGGGGCCGCCATCTGTTGTAGTTAACATTATGAGAACTCACCTCTAGTCCTAGATTAATCAATTAAGGTATTAGTTAAGAATATGAGGTAGTAAGAATCAGTTCAGCTCAGAGTGATCGATCGATGACTCTGGTCGAGAGAAACGCAATATCGTCTCATATGCAATTGCCAAAAGACTAAATTGCTGTTGTAGTTGATCCTATGAGAAATCACCCCTCATCCTAGATTAATCAATTAAGGTATTAGTCTAACATGAAACAGGTATTGCATCTATTACGATAGATGACCGAGCTTTGGAAATTTTCAAACAGAAATTATTATTTGTTGCACTTAGATGTTTTAAGACCCTTTTTTTTAAAGAAATTTAGGTATTTCCTGTCTGAGATAAAAAAAAGTTAAATTACTAAGGCGATAAAAAATGTTACGTGGATAACTCAAAAATCAACTAAGTGAGTAGTCTTATCTTGTCTTTTCAATGTCACCATCTCCTCGTGCCCCTCAAAAGTCAAAGGTATTCATGAATATTTAAAATCCTTATCTAGAAGAATACTCTCTCATTCAGCCATAACATAAAGTAAGACTCAACTCATCTATCACTCTTTCTTCTTTATTCTCAATGGTCTTTCTTTTTTTTTTTCCTATTTTTTCTCTCTTGATGAGGATCCTTTCGGATCTCAACTGATCAATATCTTTTCTTGATTGAACTGGATGTTTTGATCCCTTTGCTTTTTTCACATTGCAGGTATAGTTCACTATTGCTTTTTCCATCTCGTCTTCTTCTTTGTATGTCATTTAAATTAGATATTTACATCTGTTGCTATTAATAATTTACCCATTACCAGTTTCCTATTTATTGAGAAAATTGAATAAAAGGTGACTTTTAAGTCTTGAATGAATGAACAGTTGTTTTTATTAAAATATACGAAAAAAAGGTCATCTGCTGGGAAAACTTAAAAAACCTTGTTGTCAGTATAGTTTGATGAATCAACTGTTGGAACAGACGGAGCAAATGTTTGAAAAAATTAAACCAGTAGCAAAGATGGTTTGATTTATTCCAACAAATGACCTATCTGTTGCAACATGTCATCCATCTATTGCAACAGCTGCCTCATCAATTGAGCAAATAGGTAATCTGTTGCATCAGATTGGTCATCTGTTGATTAGCTCAATTTTGTGTCACCCTTTTGCAATGTTCTTTTTCTTCTTCTCTTATTTGACATCAAATGTATTTCTCTGGTTTGTAGATAAAAGAAAGTGAAACTAGATCCATTTTTGCCCGACCAGTATTAAAGGCTAGAGTAAAGATGGGTTCAGAGGAATAAGCTGCTTGCTGATAGAACCATTTCATATATGGGAGGTATGTATTACTAATCTACCTATCGTGAAAACACACATCCACTACAATGATTTTGTGAATGTTTGTTCTTTACTTATTAGGTATTAACTCTTCAAATAAGATATGGTATTTTACAGTTAAGATTGTTAGGTTCGAACTGGTAAGGCTGAGGGACCAAGTAGGTGGTATCGATACCCTATTATAATTTAATGACCATTTATGCTCATTTTTTGTGTCAAGTTTGGGGACCGGTTTAATGGCTCAATGGACTTCTTGAAAGGCCTTCAAAGCCTTGCACTGCAGCAAATAATGATGGAACTAATAGAAATTCCCTTGGTCTAAATTTATATGGATGAATTGCTGGAAGAGACTATTATATAGCAGTAGGTTCTTGGGAGAATACATGTGCGGAAAGGGGGAGGTTGAGAAGGTCATATATCATCTCAGACCTTGTTTAAGAGGGAACACAGGGTAGAAAGAAAAGTGTAGCAAAATTGGCTGATGAAATTGACATGAAAAATGAAAAAACTAGATGAGCTGCGAATCTGAAAGTGTATCCAAAAATAAAAGTCCATTAGTCATTAAAGAAAAAGAAGAATGGTCAAGAGGACTTGAACTGGTTATTTTGCTAGAGACTGCAACTAATGAACGTAGCCTCAATGAAGACCCACAAAATATAGGACCAGAACTCTAAGGAAGCAGCTTCGCGAGCATCAAAGGTGGTAAGATTGTCGGTCAGAATTGAAACCTGAACCAACTACTTTTGAATTAAAAATACGAGATCAAGCCAAGGTGGAAATTTCTCAAGTTAAACTTGCATCACATGCCTCCTATTTATGGCTCTGTTTAGGTCAAAGGAAGAGGAAACAACAAGGCATGGGATTTCTGCCAAACTTTAGACCTTTTTGTTTACTGCCATTGACCTGATCATAGCCACAAACAGAAGGCATGGCATGCAAGTTAAACTTTAGAAATTGATGCCTTGGCTTTCCTTATTTTTAATTCAGGAGTTGTTAATTCAGGCTTCAATTCTGACCGACAATTGTATCAATTTCCTGTGCTCGCAAAACTTTTTCCTTAGAGTTCTAGTTCTGCACCTTGTGAGAGTCTTCATTGAGGCCACGCTCGCTAGTTGCATTTTCGAGCAAACTGTCCAGCTTCAATCCTATTGAGCCTTTTTTTTCAACTACTGATAGATTTTTATATTTGGATACACTTCCACATTTGAAGCTCATCTAGTTTTTCTGTTTCTCATGTCAATTTCATTGGCCATATTCGCTAGAATTTCCTTGCTTTATCCCCTGTGTTTCCTCTTAAACAAGGTCTGAGATGATATATGGCCTTTTTCACCTTTCTCTTTCTGCACAGGTATTCTCCCAAGCACCTTCTGTTGTATAAAAGTCTCCTCCAGCAATCCATCCATATAAATTAGGACCCGGGGAATTTCTATTGGTTCCATCATTGTTTGTTACAGTGCGAGGCTTCAAAGGCTTTTTAAGAAGTTCATTGCACCATTAAAATCGGTCCAATCACTATTGGATATTTATACTGCCACCAAAAACTTGAACCCTTCCCCAAACTTGACACAAAAACATAAGCATAGACCATCATTAAATTGTAACAAGGTATCGACACTAATGTCTTGGAACCCTTCAGCCTTATCTGTTCGCACCTATCAAACTAAACTGTACAATTCAGGATCTTGTTTGAAAGATCAGTGTCTAATTGGTAAAAAACTGCATTTATAAAATCATTGCACTTTATGTGTATCTGTCGCAGTAGACTGATCAATAATACATAACTGCCACCCATAAAAGTGGATCCATTACATGCACCATATTCTTCCTACCCCATCAAGACAGTATTGTTTATTCATCTACACGCATGTGATGACTATTAAAAAAGAGGTGTGAAGAGTCATGACTTTTTTAACTTAACATATTCAAAATAGATGATGAATCAAAATTGCCATTTGTTGCAACTGATGAATCAATTGTTGGAAGAAATCAAAACATCTCCTCCAACATATGATCCGTCTGTCATAATAGATAATCCATATATTGCAACAGATTGTGAATCTGTTGCAACAGACCAGACATTATTTATTCATCTACACGTATGTGATGACTATTAAAAAATAAGGTGAAGAGTCATGACTTTTTATTTAACACATTCAAAATAGCTGATGAACCGAATTCTCCTTCTATTACAACTGATGAATCAGCTGTTGGAAGAAATCAAAATATCTCCTCCAACATATGGTCCATCTATCGCAATATATAATCCATATGTTGCAACATATGGTAAATCTGTTGCGATAGACAAGACATTGTTTATTCTTCTGCACGCATGTGATGACTATTAAAAAAGAGGTAGTGGTGACTTTTTATCTAACACATTCAAAACAGCTGATGAATCGAATTCTCCATCTATTGCAACTGATGAATCAGCTGTTAAAAGAAATCAAAACATCTCCAAAAGATGGTCCATCTGTCACAACAGTTAATACATATGTTGTAATAGATGTCTTATTTATTGCACATATAGATAATTTGTTGCAACAGATGGTAAATCTGTTGTGATAGATGGATGATCTGTTGTAACAGCTCAATAATAACGATTGTTATCAAGTCTCAAAACTATTTCAAAAAGGTGAGAAGGGCTAATGTAAAATAAAAAGTTGAAACTTTTCACAAAAAATAAAATGCCACTAGTTTGAATGTAATTAATACAATGGAGCTTAACCAACGTTCCTTTTGTTCTTAAACATCCAGATTCAATCCTCTATAAATAGGTCCCTCTTTAATCTTCATTCTGCTAAACTTTATTTATTTATTGCATTTTTTCTTTACGTGTGACATCTTTAACCACTTCTCTTCAAAAAGAATATTCCTTTATCGTTGAGGTAAGTTTTTTTTTGGTGTAAATCTGCTAGTTTGTAGTATACATTGTATTACATTTGGACTCTTTTCTTTACATTTGTCAATTCATACGTGCTCTAGATATGGCTATTCCTGTTTGGGACATTACTATTCTGCATGAAATAGTGTGGGAACTTCAGAGGCAGGTTAATGACCTGCAGAGAGAGTTAGTCGCCGTGAGAGCGACGATGTTCAGAGAGATATATAGGCTATGAGGGCCCTACTACTGTGAGTTGATTGGTCGACTGTTATTAATGATGATGATGATGATGATGATAATTAGAATGTGTTTTTTATTTTAGCGTATGTACTTTAATTTTTCTATATCGGATCTATACCTAATGTATTTTATTTTTTGTTTAATGAAAATTTTATTTTTAGTCGACTTTGAATTTTTAATTCTTATTTAATTTTCATTCTATCTATTTCTTCTTCTGAACATACATGTTAACATGTCGATGGTTGGAGGTAAGAGCAATTTTGAATAACATGTCGACGGTTGGAGGTAAGGAGCAATTTTGAATTCAATAGCAATTGCAATTTTGGCTTTTGAGTTCTTTCAATAGATGGACTATGTATTGGAACAGATTGGTCATCAATTGGATTTCTGTTTACAGATTATCCATCTGTAGCAACATATTTATCATCTATTGGAGGAAAATATTCCAGTTTTATGGAATTATAGTATGTTCTTCTAGCTAATGTCCATTTGTTGTCACAGATGGGTAATTTGTTGAAAATACTTGTGGTCTGTTATATTGTTTAGTTCATGTTTTTCCTCTTTTTATTGATGCACAAGTTATTAAAAAAGTTATTTTATATATAATAAATGATAACATTACGTTCACAATAATGATTTAAATGTATAAAAGTACAACACAAACAATAACACAAGTTTTTGCAATTACAACCATCATGGTGGATTACGATCCAGGCATGTAGTTTTTTTGTGGTCAGCGTGCTTACATACGGAGCACTGATTTCTTCTTGATGAAAATGATTCTCCAACTCCACGCCTCCTCTTATATGGATTTCTTTCCGGTTTGATCGTGTTTGGGTTAATATATTGAGGAGGTATTAATCTCCCCATAAGCTATGCAGGAACATCCCAAGATTCTTCGGGAGGCACCAGAGTAATTTCATATTTTTCCACCGAATAATATTAAGAGGAGTGCTCGTAAAATTCAGCTCCATATCTATGACCGTATTGAGCTCGAAGCACTGCCATAGCATGTGGACGGGTATTTTGTCCAAGTCAAAAACTTTTCACGTACAAGATCTTGTTTGAAGATCAATCGTGGCAATATCACCATGACCGATGATACTGGATTTGTAATCTATTATTTTATGAGATAATAACCTATTCCCCAAACTGACATTCGTTGATATTATTTTTTGATTTTGAGAACAAATCGAGTTCATTTTTTAGGGAACTTGAACGGCACACGACTTTCGTTACAAAATTGGTCATACTTCTTGCTTATTTTTTAAAACATAGCCTTGATGGAAAATTCTCTTTCATCACCAAATAATGAATTCACCGATTCAGCTATGTTTGATGTCATAATATTGTACCTATACAAAAGAATCACTTAGTATGACATCATACTAAACTTTTAACTCAAACAAGACATTAAATCGATAAGAATGTACCTATCTACCGGACATAATGCCCGGCTCCATCTCTCGAAATCGACATGTACGAGAAATTCTACTATCTTGGGATTCACATCCGTTATTTGATTGAAATAGTCTAAAACTCCTCTTTACTATATGTTTTAGATGCTCTATAAAAAGGGGTCACAACCCTTTCATTGTGATAGTTGGTCCGAATGTTCTCTCTAAGATGCCTGATGCAACAACCAAAGTAAGCTGAAGTGAAGAAATGTAAACCAATCTTTAGAATACTTGGATGCCTATCCGATACAAAATACAACTCTTCGGTATCTTCGACGCAGCTTCGCAGTTGTTCAAAAAAATCCATAAGAGACATCACATTCCTTGTCCGCTACATAAAACGTGACAGGAAAGATGTGATTCTCCACATCCTGCACCACCGCCACTAGTAGAACTCCATTATACCTGCTCCTCAAGAAGGTACCGTCGATGGCTATGCCTTTTCTCAAATGTCGAAAACCTTGAATCCAAGCACCATAGGATTGAAAAAAGTACTTGAACCTTCCGTTTTTATCAAGATCCAATGTCGTCTTACTTCCGAGATTTGTCGACTCAATCATGTAACGTTAGGCATCTACGACAACATACCCATGCTTGTGTGTCCCCCTAACCAAGTCCTTGGCAATTCCCATGGCTGTATATATCTTCCAATAACTGACCAGGACACTCAATTCCATAAGGAGTTGATTGGCCATAACCTTTGATGAAAGGCCTTTGCCATAGGGAAAACTACTCCTAAAATATTCACCGAGGACCTTTACCGTGGCGTGAGAATTTTGGCCTGAGATGTTCTCCAAACCACATATGTGATGCTTTTTATATTTATGAATAACGAATCTGTCAAAACTTGCGTACTTTTCTGCTTTCAACCACCACTTGCAGTTCGAATTAGCATATTTGAAGCAAAAGATACTGCTCGAATTAATCACCTTTTTTATTCTGAAATCTTTTTTCAAGCAAGAAATAAACAAAGTGGAAGATAGTTCATTCTTGTCCTTGAATGACATTCCAATAAAAAAGCCGGTCCCATTATCTTGAAGATTTCCTGACTATGTCGATTGAAAAGAACTGCACATCATATTGGTCGCATCAACGGGCATAGGTGTTTGATCATCATCTGGAATATTCATGTCTAGATCATCCAACCTATCATCAAAGATGTCTTGTTTTTGTTCTTTTTCTACGTTCAGGTTCTCATTCTCTCTCGTCTTTTCAACCACGTACATCCTTAACACCGGCCTGGATGAATCACTAAAATAAGCACGCAACCGAACCTGATTGATTATCTTGAAAGGCAGTACCCTCTGATTTTCAAAGGAGCTGTGCATGTAGCTGATGACAAGTTCTTCCGATTGACAATTCATTCCACAATAACTGATGATTAAGTTCACAAAATCATCATACAAAATATCACTTTGGGTTGTCATAGCTATCGTCTCTAGTATTTCACCCTCGTTCCAATGCCATACATATCGATTGCTCTTCTCGATCCATTGACCATAACAATCCACCCCTATTATTATTGATCCCTCCATTAGTGGTACCTAAATAAAGTCATTTGTTAAAAAAAAAAATTAATAGTAATTTCATAGTGCCGTAAATGAATCCCAAAAGATGTGTAATCAGTCGCAACAGATTACTTACCTGTTGGGATTCATGTTACACTCCTGAAGTAGATTTCAACAGATGAGTTATCTGTTGTAACAGGTGAATCATATGTTATAATAGACTATATATCTGTTGGGATTGATGTTACAGTACTGAGGCACCTTTGAAGCTGATTCCAACAGATGAGTCACAGGTTGCAACAAATAATTAACCTGTTATGTTAGATGACTTACCTGTTGCAACAGACGATGATCTGTTAGAATCGAGGTAAGATTCTATCGCAATAAGTTACTAATATATTGCAATAGATATTTACCATCTATTGGAATCGAGTTTGGGTTCTGTTACAATAGGTTAATAATCTGTTGCAATAGATATCTACCCTGTTGCAACAGATAACACGTTTGTTAGAATCGAGTTCAGGTTCTGTTGCAACAGATTAATAATATATTGCAACAGATATTTATTATGTTGCACCAGATAACTAATCTGTTTAAACAAATAAATCATATATTGCAATAGATGTCCCATCTGTTCAATTCATGTTATGGCCTATAGAACCATAAACATGAATCCAATATATCAATCTTTCATTAAAACAGATGTCTCATTTGTCCTAACAGATGATTTATCTGCTTAAACAGATGGCTCTTATGTTGGATTCATGATCGGGTTTTATCCATTGTTGGAAAAACACTACAATAGCAGTTACCCAGATGATAAATTCAACTAAAAATCATAATTTGACTTACCAAAGTCTCCTATGAAGTAGTGCCAAAGTGGAAACTGATGTACGAAACAAAATTTGACCTAAGAAATTGGTCAAATAGCAACAGTAGCGGTAACAACAACAACAACAATGGTCAACAAAAAGAAGATAAAGATGATATTGAAGTAGAAGATGATTATAATGAAGCAGAAAATGATGAATAAAGCAGCAACAACAATGAACAACAAAAATCGCTAAGAGAGAGAAAACAATAATGGATGAGAAAAGAGAGAAACGCGCCTTTTTTCCTCCGTTTTCTATTATATTAGGTAAATATTTGGATCAAAGTAAATTTAAAAACTTCTGGGCTATTCTCAAACTTACCAAACTTTCTTAATCCAAAATAAAGTAATTGTCACATCCACTCAATTATTAAGACTTGTGTCACCTACAACTCATTTTAAAACTTTTTGGTCACCTACAGCCCAAAGCCCCTAGTTTCTCTTTCTTTTTCATCTCATTTTCTATTTTGTCTTTTGTCTTCTTATTTTTGTATATTTTTTTATTTTTAAACAAATGTATTTATTTTCAAATCAAATTTTGATAATTTAGTTTATAATATTTTATTTTTTAATGCTAATCTTTCTATATAATCTTATTAGATAGATTGTTAAGTTTTGTCTTAAAATGACCAAAATATACAAATATTGCGATCAAATTCATTAAAAACAAAAATAAATAAGAGTCTCTTAATTAAATAATATTTGTTTAAAAAATTTTTGAAAAATTTGCACTGTAGTTAAATGAGAATTTACAGTTTTGAAGTTTTTGGCCAGTTAACATTTTTTCAAATGTAGTTATTGATGAATTAGCACTTGTTTTTAAATAGGAATTATAGTGTAATGACACTTGTTATTGTAATATGTTTTTTCCTCTCCTATTTATATACAGATATAAATAATAAATAGATTAAAAAATTAGTTATTATTTAAAAAACTGCAAATATTAATTATGTAATTGTCAAAAAAAAAAATCTAAGGAAATTTTAAAAGTAAAATTGAAAAATAGGTAACTAATAACTAACCTAACTACTTGCTGTCTTAAACTGCCACATGGTGTTTTATTATGCTGCCATATGGCTTATTGTGGAGACTTTGTCCTCTCTTATTAATAATACTAGTGTACGTACCCGCGCGGTGCATGGATAACATTAAAACATAGCTAGAGACGGTCATTCTTCTTTAAACTTCACCCAAGCGCTTTTCTTTCAAGCCTATCTTTCTCATTTAGACTTTTTATTCAACAGCTGAATCCAAAATATTATTTCTAATTATTTTATATCGAAATATCTCGTTTGAGTATATTAAATCATATTACCTTAAAGAAAAGTTCAACTATCATACTATTTCTCAATGAAATGCGAAAAAAAATAAAATCTACCCCACTAACCTCCCGCCCCTACCTCGCCTATTTCAAGATCAGATAATCCACCTCTTTATCCGTTTGAGAAGGCTAACTCGGATTTAAAATAAAAATATTTTACCCCCTCCCCTGTTTCCATCCCCACCTACCCCAATCCCTCTTATCTCTAATTAAATCTATATGAAAAAAATAATCATGTCATTGTAAAAAACAATGTATTTTATATTTTTTAAATTATATTATTCACAATTTAAAGGTAATAGATTGCTAATATCCCCCCCCCCCTCCTCACCCCACCTCTAACGAAATTTATATAAGTAAAAACGATCATGTAAATAAAAAAAAAAATTGTATTTATGCTTTTCTTTGTTTATTATTTACAATCTAAAGATTTCTAATTATAAAAAATAATGTAAAATTTTATTCTACTATAAAATTTATAAATATTAACATGTATATGATATTATCTAATTGTTTCATTATATTCTAAAGATTAATTTAAATACACCTCCCCACCACCACCACCACCACCACAACAAATCCTTAATGTGCATTTTTTATATTTAATTACCTCATAAATCAAAATATAGAAAGTAGAATAGATAAATTTTATCATGCATAGTAAAATAAATGATATATAGATTAAAAGAAGACTTCAAAATAGTTTAATCTGTTAAAAGTGGTTATAATTTAAAATTCAACAATTCATCTTTGTGCTCTTATATATTCTACAATTCATCTTTGTGCTCTTAATTTTCTTTCTTTATATCATGAAACTAAGTGATGCCTAAAATCACTAAAAAAGTTTATGTAAAATTAAAAGAGAATAAATAAATTAAAATATCAAAATTTCTATAAATTTATTTTATCATCCTTCTAAAAAAGTAAATATGTGAATGTGATATTAAATACACAAATCAGAAAGTTATAAATTGCATATAATTGTATCAAATATAGAAAAATAATGAAATAAAATAACATTAAAAAAAGAACAATAATATTAAATACACATTCTGAATTTCACGATTTTTATCTATATAAAATAAGTATTTCTATTTTGTTTACTTATGAATTTTTTGACCTTTTATTTTATATCTTTTGAATTTTTGATTTATGGATTGCAATATGTTTATTATCTAATTACTTTTTAAAAATTAGTTTAAAAACCCCCAACACCCCATTTTCCTAAAGTTTGTGGTTTATCTTTAAGTTTTTTTAATTATTTTCTTTATCTATACTAAGGAATTACTCAAGAATTTAGAACTTTATTTCAACTCAAATTTCATTTTACTTTAAATCTGAATTTAAATATCATATCAATTTGTTAAAAGAAGATCAATTTATTGTTCTTTCTTATTCTAGCTTTTTTAAATGTAATATATAACTTGTTTCTTAAAGAGATAAATATTTGAAATTAAAAATATTCTTACCTTGATAAAAATGAATAAAAGTAGACCAATTTGTTATTCTTCATCATCGTTGCAATTTTACATTTTATTTAAAATTAATAAATTTTAAAATATTAAAAGTAATCAATATGTTCTCTAAAAATATAAATATTGATATTGTTTTAGTATTTATTTTAAATTATAATTTCATACTATTATAATATAAATAGGATTATCGGTTAACTATTTTAAATACTTATATTTTACAATTAATACGTTTTGTATTGCCTACAATTAGAATGATAAGTTTTATTATGCATAGTAAGAATGATAAAATGTAATATAAAGTAAGATTTTATCAAAGAAATATAGAGTAGAAGAGGACTCCAATATAATCTAATCTAATTTGTTAAGAGTACTTATTATTTAAATTTCAAACTCAACACTTATTTAAGCTAAACACTTTTCCTCTATTGAATATAATGTTATCTCATGTTTAATTTAATTTTTTAAATTCAAATTAAAAATTTATTAAAAAGGAATGCATAAAATTAAATAACAAAAATCTATTCATAAATGAAAATCTGCAAGTAAGACCATGAAAAAAATAGATGAACATTACCTAAATAAAAGATAAGCTCCTATAAGAAAATAGTTGAAATTTTTTTTTTCACATTCATTCTTTATATAAATAATTTGTTAAATCTCCTCTATATATTTCTAGTCTCAATTGTAGTTATCGATTTCTCAAATAGTCATTTCACATTTTGAATTATTTGTATATATCATATTTGTGGATACTTCACTTTCGTTAGATACATCTGTGACAGAAGATAAATATGATGTTAATCATAGATAATAATAATAATAATAATAATAATAATAATAATAATAATAATAATAAAATAACTAAAAAAATAAAGAAATCAAGCATGAATAATCATACTTTTGTATTTATTCAGAGAAATCTAAGGATGAGCATTATCTCTAATTGATATTTTTATCCATGATAGATACGCCTATGATTTATGATAACAACAACAATAACAACATACCTAGTATATTCTCACCAAGTGGGGTCCAGGGAGGGTAAGTGTACGCAGTCCAATAGACTAAGATTTATGATAAGTATAATATTAATCACAAATAATCATCATCATCATAATAATATTAATAATTAAAAACTAAATTAAGGATAAACAACATACCTTGATAGCTATTCAAAGAAATTTGATGAACATCACCTGTAATCTCTTTATCCTTGGTAGAAATACTCTATGACAAAAAAAAATATTTTTCAAAAATTGCAAATAAATAAATATGTATATTTAAGAGATAAGAGTTAACTACCTACCTACAATATGCCTACTCAATTAAAAAAAGAAAGAAATAAAATATACAAATAGCAATGCAAAAAAATTGTGTGGAATGATAATGTTAATGAATTTATATAGATAACATATTTAATTTGAAATTTCAAATAGAAATGATTTAACTTGTGGATAAACTTAAATTCAAATTAAAATAAAACTGTAATAATCCTATTAGATAGAATGTGAATATAATTGTTAAAAAGTGATTATATATAGTAATAATATTGTATTCATAATTATCTCCTAGCCTCGTGGTTATTCATTTGTGATAGACTTGTAATAGCAAAAAGAGACAAAACGTGTTTAGCCAAAAAAAAAAAACTTATCATTAACTTTAAATTCAAAAATTGATTAGGATAGTAATTAGATAATTACAAATTTTAAATTTTAATAATAAAATAAAAAGGAGAGAAAAAATTGTGTATTAGTTGCTAGAAAATAGAATTACGTGCTATTATTATGTAAACATAATATTTTATTAATAGAAGACCTAATAATTTTGTTTTGAAAATTTTAAGTCTTTCTAAAGTTGGATGAATAAATAGCAGATAAAAAACAATCACAGCCAAATAACTAACTTTCAAATGAAGTTAAAAAGAGATAAAAATCATGTATTGCTAAAAATAAGGAAACTGGTTTATCTTTTTTTTTTTTTAATTGTAAAATCGTGTATATAGAGTGTAGCTATTTTTTTCTTTTATAATTTATTGTTCTTATGATTTTTTATTGTTTTTATTTTTTCTTTTCTAATGAAGATAAAAATAAAAAAAACCAAAGATAAAATATTTTTTATTCTTTTTTCAAACAAAATTCAAATATTTATTTTATAATTTTATATTTTTTGTGAAATTATCTTATTGTTTACCTAATTTTAAAATGCATAAAAATATTTATTTTAAATTCTCTTGACTTTACGCATAGTAAAAGATAGTTTGAAAATCTGATTATTATTCTTTCGTATCCTTGATTTTTTTAAAAATACAATGTGATTTTTTCTTATAATAATATATTTGAATTGAGACGAATTTTTAAAATCAATAAAATTAATTAAAATATTATTTATATTTAAAAAAAAATATATATATATATATACATTTTATTTATTTATCTAATATTTAGTTATATAAATAAATACCAATAGATATTATTATTATTATTACTACTACTACTACTACCACTTTTGCTATTCCATACGTATGTACTACTATTATTAATGTTATTTTTAATTATTATTATTGTATCTTTTATTAAATATTTAAATATATTTTAATATAACATTTGAAAATAATAAATTTATGAAGTAGTTAGAGTTTATCTAGGGCTTTTCAATTATGGATTCTTAGATTTAAACTAATAAAAAATTTATTTTTTTCGACTAAAAGCTTAATTTTCAAATTCAATATATGTAATCCTTTAAATCTATTATTACAATACTATCATTATAAAAATACATTTTTTATAACAAAGGATAATGTTTTCTAAAAACCCACCACAACGTTTTTTTTTAAAAAAAAAAAATTAAGGTGCTACTACTACTAAGATTAAAACAACTACTATTACCACTACTATTATTGAAAGTAAATATAACATTTGAAAATATATTTAATATAACATTTGAAAATAATAACTTTTCTTGAAAGTAATTGTGTCATGATAATGATAAACAGGGTTAACTTTTAACTGTGAGAATAAGTTATAAATAAAAACTTTGACTACTTCATATTAGTTGGATAAATATAAATTTAAAAAAAGTAAAATAATCAGATAAAAACTATGTTTTAGTTGCTAAAAATGTATCCTAAAAGACGTGTTTTCTATTTCTTATAGTTTTATGGAAGACAATTTTACAATAAAAAGGGAGCCAAAACGTGTTTCAGTAAAAAAAAAAAATTTTAAATTGAAAGTTCAAAACAATGCTTGTGTTTTGAGAGTTAGGAAATGGGGGGTAGTTTTAATTAGTTTCTCTTTCTTTTTCTTCTCATTTTCTATTTTGTCTTCTTATTTTTGTATATTTTTTTCTTTTAAAAAAAATGTATTTATTTTCAAATCAAATTTTGATAATTTAGTTTATAATATTTTATTTTTTAATGCTAATCTTTTTATATAATCTTATCAGATAGATTGTTAAGTTTTGTCTTAAAATGACCAAAATATACAAATATTGCGATCAAATTCATTAAAAACAAAAATAAATAGGAGCCTCTTAATTAGATAATATTTGTTTAAAAGTTATTTACAAAATTTGCACTGTAGTTAAATGAGAATTTACAGTTTTGAAGTTTTTGGCCAGTTAACATTTTTTCAAATGTAGTTATTGATGAATTATCACTTGTTTTTAAATAGGAATTTTAGTGTGATGACACTTGTTATTCTAATATGTTTTTGCCTCTCCTATTTATATATTGATATAAATAATAAATAGATTAAAGAATTATTTATCTATTTAAAGAATTGCAAATATTAATTATGTAATTATCAAAAAAAAATTCTAAGGAAATTTTAAAAGTAAAATTGAAGAATAGGTAACTAATAACTAACCTAACTACTTGTTGTCTTAAACTGCCGTATGCTATTTTATTATGTTGTCATATGGCTTATTGTGGAGGTTTTGTCCTCTCTCATTAATAATACTAGTATACATACCCGCGCTATGCGAGGATAATATTAAAATATTATTTTTAAATATTTCATATTAAAATATCTCATTTAAACATGTTGAATCATAGTACATTAAAAAGAAATTCAAACATGACATTATTTCTCAGTGAAATTAACCCCCCCCCCCCCCCCTTCATATATTGTCGATGCATAAATAATAGGAAGATAATCACACTATTATTTACTTGTCAGTTTTCAAAATTAATTATCTGTAATATTTTATTCTCAATCTTATTTTGGTTCATTCTTAATATATAGTTTGTAATACTTTAATTTTCCACAAACATTATAAATAGTTTATACTTTTTGGACGAATAACTCAATGAGAAGATGTACTGTATACTTTTGTTTGAATGAATCTGCACATGTATGGTATCTTCATCCAACATGCTCAGAAATTAAATTTTCGTTTTCATATAAAATTAAATTTTGACCTATAATATTAAGCTATCTTTATTTTGACTTATATAACCCACTTTCCTTTTTAGCAAGTCACCAAAAGAATAACGAATTAACATATTAAATGTAAATAAATATAAAATGACAATTTCATCCACAAAAAATGATTTACAGCCACACACATATGTATAACTATTTATACCACAAATATTATTTTATATATTTAAAATGCTTATCTATTTATAATATTTCATATAAATTGAGAAGAAGGGAGTAAAACTTATAGAGAATAATTTATTAAAATTTGAATTTTTATATATGAAAATAAATTTGAAGATAAAAAATGTTAAAACTCTTCGTCCAAATTTGAAAGAGGCCCAAAATAAAAGAATATTTTAATTTTTTGTACTTTTTAATTTTTATTATACACACACACACACACACACATACATACACATACATAGAAAGTTTGGCTTATGGCTCATTTTATTAATAAAAAATAAAAAAGTAGTATATTTACAAAAGACCAGGCCCAAAATTGCCTGGCCCAAACCCGGTCCAAAAATGATTCAGACAACTCAAATATCAATTAGGAAATAGGAAATATCTAGAGCTTTCCTGAACCTAGTTGCCATTTCATCTTTCTCCTCTTACGTATGTTTCCCATTGTTTACTGTGGTTGAAGGAAAATGCAAAAGAGAAGGGGAGATTGAAGATATAATTTTGAACAGAGGAGGAATTGGAATTGGACGGCCAATCAGAAAATCCTTCAAGGATTCTCTCAAAGTTCTTGAAGCTGATATTCAACATGATAATACTCTGTGAGTCTAATATCCTTAAAAGAATCATTAGTTTTTTTTCTGCGTACTTTCTTTTTATGAATGCTTGAAAATGAAATCTTTCTTGTTGTTTTTTGAGATTTCACTGGCATCACGGAACACCCTTTTGTTCCTTTTTAAAAAAAAATCACTATACAAATTTCAGGTTTGGTTTTTACTTTTACTTTTCTTTTTTCTTTTTATTTACTTGTATATTTGCCTCTGTATGATTTTCTGATATGCGTTTTTGTTTCTTGCTAAAAAGTCTGAAGCTTTGTGTTTTTCTGTTTTTTTTATTTTCATTTCTAACATGACCATCTAAGCACATAGACACTTGCATGTGTTCACAGTAAGGGGTTGTCTTGTATGGGGGATTAATAACTTATTCCATTATTGTAAAACAAATGATAGGATAAATAATCCCAAAACTAACTAAAACCCCTAACCAAACACATGATAAAATAATTCTATTTTTATATTCTGTGATCATTATCCCTTATCCCTCATATGATGTTTCCTATAAATGTGTCGAGAGAGTTCTCCTAAGGCCCACCTAAACTAGCGGATAGGAGGTAAAAAATAAAGAGAGAAATAGGTAGATTAATGGCAGGGGATGCTCCCACCTTTAGATGTGTTCTGGAGTATATGGAAAGAGAGAAACAGTTTGGACTCGCACGATATCAAGGTTGTGCAACACAATGGATATGTTCATGTTTAATAGTTTTTGACTTATATACACCGTATAATTTTTTGACGAAGGTTGTTAACTTGCACAACTTTGTTTGGCTGTTAAAGGTGTGTTTTATGTTTCTCTAGCTTTCAGACAGGTAAAGCTTAGATCTCCTCAAGATGTTGCAACATGATGTTCGTTTAAGTTATTTAAATTCCTTAAGACCAAAAAACTTCCCACAGGTTCACCTGATCTGAAGTTTGGGCATTTGAATTCAAGGACCCCATGGTGGTGAGTGGACTTAAAAACTCTAATCTCCACAGAGAGACCTTAAGCTTCTCTCTGAGTGTGTTGATGTTTGTTTTAGGATTTAAACTTGATTTTGCTTACTTCACCTGTGTTGTCTGACCTTCGGGATCATCTTAAACGATCACTGGTCAAAGATGCCAGGAGAGACTTATTTCTTTCTTTGTATGCATCTTGGTTCTATTCACCATTGGTAATGATAAGCCTCTGCCTATTAGCTCAGGTAAGCCTTACAGCTTGTAAGTTTTCAGGAATTCCTCATACCCGTATCAAGCATTTGTTCTTTTTTTTTTCTCACAGAATATAATGAGCTTCATCCTTGTAACAGTCATATCAGCATGCAAGTTCTGTTATTCAGTCTATGGTTGAAAATATATCTACATAGAGTTCTTAGTGCAACTGTATAAGGTGATCCACTTTTTAGAGACTCCAACCTTTACTTACCTTAGGATCTAGGTGTTTTAAATTGTAAAAGTGTTCAGAATGGTGAATCCAGATATTGTCCTCGTACCTTCTCCCATTGATATATTTCTTTGTAGTGGGTTGTCAAATTTGTTCTGTTTTCATTTACTTAAGGTCTTCTTTAGGGCGTATGTTGGTTTTTTTTACCACCCAAGAACTTATTCCAGTAGAATGATTTAGTTTTGGTTCTTTTGAATGTACATATAGATGGATCTATGTCATCCCAAGCAATTCTTTTTACTGTAGCACGCCCCACGAAGGGTTAAATACATAATTAAGCTATTAGATATAATGGTCACATAATTCATCAGGTATAAGATGTATGTTGTACATCATAAAAGAAGCCTCGTGCTTGGCCGATGTATCAAATATTTTGCCTATATGTGATGGTCACAGACAAGTAATTAAACAAAACATTACCTTTCTTATTGGGACATCGTTCTACAACAACCAACTTTGGACACAATAAATATATTGCTTGTCAACTAACAGTATATGTAAGAATCCTTTGAGCTATTACAAACCAATAGTGGCTTTTGGATTATGCGTGTTCTGGATTTTTTTTTGAGATATGGGATCAGCAACCATTCTTTTATCTCGCTCTTCACATTTTTCATACGTGACTATGGAAGTAATGACATATGTACAACCCTTTGACACCCCACATATCACTGGGTACATGTTAGGACATTCATAGAAATCGCTTCCAACAGTTGAGGTAACCTCAAATCCAAGCTAGTTTCCAACCAAATAAGTCATTTGTTTCCCCAATTCTCAATAGATATCCTTTATGTTTCTGTTCTTGAGTATGATTGTTTCACTTGAATTTACTTGACTGTTAGTTGCTAGCTCCATATGAAGTGATGAAAAGTCAAACTGCTTGAATTTCATTAGCTTAATCTTGAGAATTGTGAACTAAATCACCACTGAAAACCATGTTGCTACTCTTTTCCTGAATATAGTCAAACTGCGTCCTATTGTTTCTGTTGTAGTTGTTATCACTATTGTAGTCAATCAGTGTATCAATGTACTACTGTCCTTCTGATCTGTGGAACCTGTTATTTTTTTTCTAATTTACAGTGCTTTTAGGAAAAAGAATTTAGAGAGAAGAGCAAATAAAATACTCATTTTGATTAATAAGAATTAATTAAAATGACAAATATATTAGCAAACTGCCCAACAATATAAGAACAAAAGACAACTAAAAAATTTATTTATAAATTTCTCAAACTAAATTACGGAAAGCCTCTTTGTACACTACATTTTTAACTTCATTTGTTATTTTTCCTTTTTCATCGTAGGCTAAAATCTTTAACCCTTTCCTGCTTGTCATTCATGAAAGAGCAACATACAATTGTCCATGGGTGAATACTGATTTCTTCAAAAATAACCCAACATGAGACAATTATTGGCCTTGACTTTTATTGATGGTCATATCAAATAAGACAACGATGGGAAATTATCTTCGCTGAAACTTGAAAGGTATTCTCGCATCATATGGTGTCAAACTCACTCTTGGGATAAATATTTTTTCACCTGCCATTTTTTCGGATAAAGCCTTAGCTTCTATAACCCGATCTCCAAGTCTTATGATGACCAGCCTCGTCCCATTACACAATCCTGATAATTGATCTATATTTATCAATAACATTATCGATACACCTACCTTCAATGTGATTGAGTGATTTGGAATTCCAAAACACTTGATATTGTTTAGGAATTTCGATGTGTGCACATGCTCCAATGCCGTAAAATAATGATCAGACATACAAACTGTATCAGAACTCAAATATGTATTCTCAGGATTATTATTAAGTGATACCATAAATTCATTGATCGAATCCACCATGTCTAGAGTTGAAGCAAGAATTTTTCTTTGCTGGGGGTAATCTAGATCATTGGAGTAATTGTAGAATTCAGGATATGTACTATCTACAATTGCTGATATTGGATCTGTACAATCATTAATAAGAATATCATTAGGGATTGGAATAGTCTCAGTGTCATCAATAGACCTTCCAATGTTTCCATCACCGATTGCCAAAATCCAATTGGCAAAGTTTCTTAACTCTTCCAAATGTGTGCCTAACTGATTTCCTTGCAATCTCATATTTCTTGTTAGCTTTAGGACTTGATAATGCATCCATAAATTTGAAAAATTTAAAGTGGCATTAACAATATCTTACCTAGTTCCTTTTGTTATGACTGGCAAAATCTGTCTGAAGTCACCACCTAGAACAACTGTTTTCCCTCTAAAAGGTTTATCTAAACTGGATGTGTTTTTAAACTAAGAATATCTCCGAGAGTATGATCAAGAGTTTCAAAATAGTACCTATGCATCATTGGTGCCCCATACCAAATAATCAACCTTGCTTTATATTGCATGTTGCATTTTCAGTTGGATTTAGAGGAATTGCAAATCCTGAATGAGTTGTCCGACCTCCAAGTAACAAAAGATATACAATGCCACTTGATGCAACAGTTAACACAATAGCTTCTCTAGATCATATACCAGAAGACAAAGTCCTCCAAATAAAAGTCTTGCCAGTTCCTCCATGATGATATAAGAAGAACAATTCACCTTTGTCTTCATTCACTGCTGCCATTATTTTGTCATACATCGACTTTTGTTCAGCCATGAAATTAATTACTAATTGTTGGTTTTCAACCAACAAAGAGCACCTGTTATAACACAATTCATCATGGATTAATATATTGGCATTGTCCACTTGTTCGTCATTGTAAACAGGTCTTGGCATAGTTGGAAAATCCATAAAAAAATTTCTGCAACCTTTCAAAAAAATTTCCAACCTTTGCAAACAATGATTTCTCAATTCATCATTTGTCATCTCTACCTCTGGAAGAACAAAAATATCACAAATTTTTAATGGTAATAATATAAAAATATCATATCAACATATATACGAAATATTATTCTTAACTATAAATTTGTACCTAGATTAGATAGCAACACTCTTTTTTTGTGGAGGATATCTTCTGATAAGAACTTTCGCGTTAGTTGCCAAACATATTCTGGACGTGACATAAAATTAGACAATAACAACATTACAAATAATTGTCTAAGATATGATGGTATTCCCCAGTCACTTGCTTTCTTTATGGCATCAACAAACTCTTTCTCATCATCTAATAAGCCAATGCATAACACGCATCTCTGAAAGTGGTGTGATCATGATTGTTGACTTTCTTAAGATCCTCATATCTTTTCACAGCTCTAATGACATTCAACAGTAATCTTAGATAATATAACTCACCACTTCCAGGCGAAACAAAGAAGATCCTGTCGATAGAAAATACAGAAGTTTTTCTTTTCTCCCATTTCTTTGAGTCTTTTTTCCACACAAACTTAAGTGGAAATTCTGCATAAGCTAATTCTCTAGTTTTAGGGAATTCTTTATTTACCTCAAACCAACTTAAGAACATTGATTCCCTTGCACTCGATCTATTGGCAATATCATCAATTGGATCGTCATCAGAGAATATAACATTTTGTTCATTTTTAAGATGAAATGCTAGTCTTTCTACCTGAGGTTGCCTATATTGAATTAGAAATCCAAGTATTCTCCAAGAAGCTATATAGAATGATATGTATCGACAATCATAATACATGTTGATTTCATCGACATTTGAAGAGTCTTCCTCATTCGCACTTTGAGAAAAATAAGTAATGACGCGATCATTCCTCTTATTAACATACTTAAATAAGTACTTAATATATCTGGATTGATTTCACCATTCCATATTGATATGAGCACCATACTTTAATAATAAAAATTGATTGTGCGGCACTACATACCTGTTCCAACTCAATAAGAAAATAAATAAATTACATTTCATCTTTGAGAAGATATTGTACTTCCAATTCAAATTCAAAAAACCTGATGAATTATACATTATGTAGGCCAAATTAAGCAGTGCCTCATACCTGTTGTCCAAGTCAATACCATCTTTATTGATAGTTCTACTATCTTCCCTTTTTCTGTAAATAGGATAACCATCTTCATCAATTCTAGTTGTCCCAATATATTTCTTTGGAAAGTGCTTTGTGTATCTACCGTTCTACAAGACTCTACTAGACATGGCTTCACAGACCCCTTAGTACTCTTGAACTCTGTACTCTGATACCAAGTTTGTAATGCCCCAAAAATGGGTCTCGAGATGTCACACGGTGCTTAGGGTCGCAACTGATCCCAAGTTAACCTTTTTACTGGCATACATATAAGCAACTGAATAAAATACATAAATCTGAACAAAATCAGTGAAAACATAAAACTTTTCTGAAATGGATTAATACAAATATGAATTTATAAGATTACAACTCTGCTGTTACAAATAAAACTGAAATTAAATACATTAACACTACTGACTGTCTATGAAGCCGCTACTAGTACTGACTATAGGTAGCCGGGTCATGACTGCCAACTATCTCAACTCAATATGACTGAATAAAGAAATTATAATACTTCTCAAACTGTATAACTAACTCATGGCCTTGAATTAAAAGGACTCATTACCTGCTGACTGAAAGCTGCGAACTGACTGAATATGGTATATGCGCTACAACTTGTACCTACATTATGAGACAATGTAGCACATAGACATATATTTGGATCAGTACTTTGAGGATGTACTGAGTATATGGGGGTGTATGCCATAGTTAAACAATGTCATCACTCTATATAGAAATCATGCATGCTGATATAAATAACTCACATAGCTTGAATAAATCTGAAATATAAATCTCATAAATCATGAATCTTGAAACATATAGTGTAAATCTCGTGATTCATACTTAGTTTCTAAAATCTGTATTCTCCTCTTATTCACAAAACTTGCAAACTGAAGAGATCTCAAAATAATAACTCTCAAAATGCATGCTTTTATTCGGAGGAGAATAGGAGACTTCTTTTGAAACTTGAGGACTTAAAAGACTTGAGATTATGGAATTTCAGAACTTTGTAACTTTGGGATTGGGAGTTTTTTCTAACCAACATAAACCATGTGAGCTGACGTGGAGCCCAACATCTTACCCATGTTGGGGAGAATTGTTCTACCCTTGCCATCGAAATAGAACCTTAAATTTAGTGATCACTATCTCGGCCTCGGGCCTATAAATCTCAATCCTATGGTGGCACGCAGTTCTGGGGCATGAGACCTTGAAATCATACCCAACTCGGTGCTATACTACTCCCATACTTAGGCTTAGAACTTTTAGGAAATCCACCTTAAAAATCTAGAAGGCTGACTTGATTACTCTTTCTATTATTTCCCCTTAGCTTTAAGCCACCACTCTAAGTTTGTGAACCAATGTATAAGATCTGATCTCTAGAGTCTGGGATACAATCAATACACATAAAACTAAACTTACCCTAAAAGATGGTATCTTCATGTATAACACCCAATGCTAGTACCTCCTTCTAAGATTCGACTCTTAGATTTCTATAGCCCTAAAAGTCATCATATAACAACTTAAACATTCACCAGCTTAGATTCTAACACTAAGCATCGATATCATCAGCCTCTAATAAATCATACTTCTTTCATCATAGTCTACTAATATCGCATCTCAAAACTTATATTTTTCCTCTAAACCATGAGAGTCAAAATCATACTTAAAAAGGCTCAACACCTTTAATCATAATCATAACTCCTTAACTTAGCTATCAAGAATATCATTCATTATCTAACTAGTCTTTCTCCACCTAGCATCTCCACGGTACTACTAACTACACCACATGTAATAATCCTCGAAACTAATACAGCCCCATAGCACCTTGGGCGTACTTCTACATCATACATACAATATCAGACTCGATTACGAATCAAATAAACTTAAGCTCTTGTATACACTGTTCAAACCTACTAGATCGCTTCCATACAACTAACATTCACAACACATCAACCATTATACTCACCTTGATCGCCATCTACTATTCAAACTTAGTGTCTAGTTCTATCTATGATGAACCACAACTTCACACAATATTCTTACATGCCAAACATCGAAAAACACTAGTCCGCTAAAACTTCATAACAATAATAATCGATCATAATCATATAGACTATCTTATTTACAATCCATCAGCACACTCCTTCTACACATTATTACTATTCACCTATCTATACACCTAACTTCTTTCATAGATCTATAAGTTTCAACTAAACTCCCTTTTTGTAACTTGAAGAAAGCCTAAATTAACAACACTCATCCACCAAGTACCTTCACCAATAACCTATACTTTTCTTGCACAACAAACACCATCAACAACTTTTTTCATACTTCAAGTAAACAACAATTTACCTTAACTAATAACTCCTCCTCTACCTTCTACTAAACTAACACACAAAGATATATCACTTTATTACTAACTCAATCATATGCAAAAAGATTCGGCTATACATATATTTAATAAATCTCCCTTACCATTTTTCTTGTCACTACACCTCTAAACCCCCAGTTCCAACCAACACAAGAACAACAAGATAAACAATAAGTTGTTAGTGAATCGAAATAGGCCTCACTTGGCTTCACTCGACTTTAATTTTATGTTTTGAACAAAAAAATGACATGAATAACAAAGCAACTATACTAGTGAATCAAAAGAGCCCCACACGGCTTTACTAGACTTTGATTTTGTATTTTGAACAAGAAAATAAGATGAATAACAAAGCAACTATGCTAGTGAATCAAAAGTGCCCCACACGGCTTCACTAGACTTTTAGTTTGAACCACACAATGATAACAAGACTACAAGAGATAGAAACTTGACACACAATATTCGATGATCTAAGAATACACATCTTACTCTATCTTAACTGAATGACTCATAAGAATGAGGACATAACTTTAAACTTGAGAGACTTATAACACACTAGAAGGCTTCTCTCAAGCCGCTTTGTGAAACTTTTGAAACTTCTTGCTAGCAAGTCTAAGAGCATTATCAGGGGAGGAAATTAGAACTTGTCGATCATGTTACTAAAGAACAGTACATAAATAGAGAAGTACAAATTATCATTATGGATTTTGAGAAGGAATCTGAAAGCACATCTGACTTGGGCTTAGTACACGATTTTTACAAGCAGGATAAAGTACTTAAATCTTCAGAACTCAAAAGCACTGATGGGATAATTTCTAGCCTTCTTATAACCCCCATAACTATCTATGGAGAATTAAGCTTGACTATTTCTGGTACCTTAAAAATAAGGTACATATGGCCTGAATAGAGTAAGATGGAAATCTGCATAAGCTTCTTAAAGGACCTTTTTAAGGAACGATCTGAGACTTGAAAGAATGGAGACATTTCCTAAATTCCTTGTAGCCTCTCGAAGAAAAGTACAGACATCTCCGTACTATTCTGCAAGACTCTACTAGACATGGCTTCACAAACCTCCTAGGACTCTTGAACTCTGCGCTCTGATACCAAGTTTGTAACACCTCAAAAATGGGTCTCGAGACATCACATGGTGCTTAGGGTCACAAGTGATCTCAAGCTAACCCTTCGACTGGCATACTTATAAGCAACTGAATAAAATACATAAATTTGAACAAACTCAGTGGAAACATAAAACTTTTCTGAACTGGATCAATACAAATCTAAATTTATAAGATTACAACTTTGCTGTTACAAACAAAATTGAAATTAAATACATTAACACTACTGACTGTCTATGAAGCCTCTACTAGTACTGACTATAGGTAGTCGGGTCATGAATCCCAACTATCCCAACTCAATATGACTGAATAAAGAAATTATAATACTTCTCGAACTGTATAACTAACTCATGCCCTTGAATTAAAAGGACTCATCACCTACTGACTGAAAGCTATGAACTGACTGAATATGGTATATGTGCTACAACTTGTACCTACATTATGAGACAATGCAGCACATAGACATATATATGGATCAGTACTTTGAGGATGTACTGAGTATATGGGGGTGTATGTAATAGTTAAACAATATCATCACTCTTTATAGAAATCATGCATGCTGATATAAATAACTTACATAGCTTGAATAAATATGAAATATAAATCTCATAAATCATGAAACATATAGTGTAAATCTCATAAGTCATTATACTTAGTTTCTCAAATCTATATTCTCCTCTTATTCTCAAAACTTGCAAACTGAAGAGATCTCAAAATAATAACTCTCAAAACTCAGTCTTTTATCCTAAGGAGAATAGGAGACTTCTTTTGAAACTTGAGGACCTAAAAGACTTGACATTATGGAATTTTGGGACTTTAGAACTTTGTAACTTTGGGATTGGGAGTTTCTTCTAACCGACATAAACCATGTAGCTGATATGGAGTCCAACGTCTTACCCACATTGGGGAGAGCTGTTCTACCCATGCCATCGGAATAGAACCTTAAATTTAGTGATCACTATCTCAGCCTCAGGCCCATAAATCTCAATCCTATGGTGGCACATAGTTCTGGGGCATGAGACCTTGGAATCATACCCAACTCGGTGCTAAATACTAATCCCACACTTAGGCTCAGAACTTTTAGGAAATCCACCTTAAAATAGCATAAGGGTTTATAATAAAAATCAATTACGCTTCTCTTTGTTATAAATAATGAACTATATGAATGATGTAGATTCTTTATCTTAGCTTAGGATCAAAAGATCAAATCTTGCTTATCAAAGCATGCTAAAAATATAAGCTTCTTGAAATATCAAAACTCAACCTTAGGGATTAAAGCTCATGCTTCAAACTCAAGTCAAAACATCTCAAAATTCATGCTTGATAACATAAACATTAGTAAATCATATTAAAATCTGGAAATTTCAGCAATGCTCATAAAAATATAAACAAACTCATGAAATTTATCTTCAACAGCTCTCAAAAACTCAAAATCTTGTAAATAGTGATAATGAGTATGAATCCTAATTTAGAACTCATATATAAACATTCAAAATCATAGAAAAACATCCAACTCAGTATGCTTCTTGAAAATAATTCAACACCATCAAAATAATAAGATCAAGAATCTCAATATCATACTTAAACTCACTTTTAAAAATCTGAAAAATTGTGTTACGCACATAAATACATGAAAATAGTCATGTAATTCAATATTCAATCACTTGTAAACTCATAATATTCAAACAATATAAATTGGGTATAAATCCTAACTTTAATTTCATGAAAAATCACATAAAATTCAGTAATTTATAAGTTAAAATAAGTTGTGGGCACAAGAACGAAAGGATTATCCTTGTTGAAACCCTACATACCTTAATTGATGATCTTGGATGAAAAAGTTTGAATCTTGGATTTCCTAGGATGAATTGAATGTAAAATCTTGAACTTTTGAATCTCTAATGGTGTTCTTGAAGCTTCTTCTTGAGATTCTTGGATTAGTGAACCAAATTCATGGTTTTTCTTGAAGGTATTGTAATGAAAGCTTGAATTTCTTGAATGGAGATTAGGGTTTGTTCTTGAGGGAAGCTTGGAGAGAAATTATGAGTAAAGGGGCAAATAATGCTCCCTAAGGCTTTAATTATTTGTTATGGACGAGCTTGGGTGAAGTAAAGGACCTTTTTCCCCTTAAAAACGTAAAAACAGAACCTGGAAATTGGGTGTGTGCGTCACACGCTAATCGCGCGATGCTACTGCCTCTCTTACAAAAATAGCCAAAACTTTTAGCTTGGGTAACGGATTTTGGCCAAATTGGTATCGTTCGAAAGACAATTCAATTATCTACAATTTGGTGGTTCTTGAGCTAAAAAATTTCATGTGTATAAAATGTTATACACATTTGAAGTAGACCCTTGTAGAATCAAATATTGAATTTTTGACGACTCAGAGAATCTTAGCGTAACTTGGCTCTAAATGATTTCTATGAACATTTTTAACCTCATGAGCATTCCACACACTAGTATAAAGATCATGAAACTTATATTCACATGATGATCACTTAGATAATAACTTATACACGTAAGAACGATAGTTCATAGACTAGCCTAAAAATGCGGGGTATTACACCTTCATTACGAACTTCCCCGCAAACATCATCCTTTAAAAATTTAACAAAAAATGAATTAAGTGGCAATCAAGATACAATTTTAACTATCTTTACCAAATTGAAATAATTGATAACTAACTTAGACACTAAGTACATACCTTCACAATCATCCTCATCTTCTTGACCTTCATCGCAAGGAGCATAATTTAAATCGGGTAGATGATCTTGACTTTAGACACCTATGATAAATAATTATTAGCCATTAATAACTCCAAGGTTTGAAATGAAAAAAAAATTTTAACGTCTATTGATACTTAAATTTTGTAAGAATTTGTTATTCAGAAAGATTTGAGCAACTCACAAAAATAACTTGGATGATATTTGTCACACCCCATTTTCGCCCGAGGGGTCGAAGTTGAAGGGTTTTTCCAATTAAAATGACAGTTTTGAATAGGGGTTAATTTATTTATAGAGTCGTTACTTGGAATTGAGTTATGGTGTTCTAGTCACCTTTTGAATCCCTAGTCAAAAGGAAATGATAATTTATTATGGTCTGCGAAAACAGAAGATGGGGTAAGGAATTCTATTGAACGAGGGGAAGGTATGAGGCACCCCTCGAGTCCTATGGTTCTAGCACAGTCGCTTTCATTAACTTAACTTGACTTGAATTATTTTAATAAATTGTGTTAAGGCCTAAAATTGCTCATTTTTTAATATCTAAAATCTATTTAAAACTCTTGTTTTAAATCGATAAAAAATTAATTTTTAGAAAAATATTTGTCAAGGTGCACTATTGCATTCTTAAATTATTTTTAAATATCTCAAAAAGATGTGTATGCTGCATTCTTAATCGAGATAAGAAATTTTAAACATACCTAAAATTTGCTTTAATGTTAAAAACATTGAATAATCTATTAAATTTGAAATATCTAAAATTTACTCTTTTATTTTTATTGTATAATGAAATAACTTCATATCCAACTCATTTATTAAAAAAGTAAACTAATGACTCTTTCCACCCACTATACAGTCAACCACTAAGCAGGGTACCTTACAAGAAACATTTTTCCATTTAAACAATAATATACATATATTAATTTTTCTTAACACTTTTTTCTTAAAAAAATAGTATAAAAAAAAGGTTGGACACTGGAATTGATGGTCGCAGGCCTTTATTATCTTGTTGGAAAAAAGGAGACAATGGTGGTCACCTTTGCTCACTTCTCCAGTGGGAGATGACAATGACAGTGTTGGTTGGAATCGATTTCATGGCTGATGGAGATTTTGCCAACAAATCGAAATGGCAGTATATGGGGGTTAGTGGTCGACGAAAAGAAGGAAAGGGGGAACGGCAGCAGTGTGGGAAAGGGGAGAGGGAAACAATGCCGGCAGCAGTGAATTTCGGCAAGAAATTCACCATTTTCTAATGATGGATGGGATGTTGGTGCTAGTTTTTGGACTAGCTGCCAGCGTTGGTCTATGCAGTTGGTGGCGACATGCTTATCGGTCAAGGTAATCCAATGGTGAAGTGGTGATGGTGACAGGAAAGGTAGTTTTTCTGGCAAAATAGAGAATCTGACGTTATTCTGATGGAATTTTGTCAGAACCAACTCAAAATGCGTCAATTTTAGTCGAATTTTGGTGTTTATTCTAAATTTGGGTCAATTTTGGGTTTTCCAGCATATTCCCGGTGAGATTCGGAATGCTCTGGCGGCTTCTAGCCAGAAAAATAATTTTTCGTTCTATTTTTTTCACTCTCTTTCTCTGATTTTTTACTCTCTGCTTTTTCTTCTTTTCTTACCACTGATTTTCTATCAACTGTGTTTGTTACTATTTTTTATGTGTGTATATTGATATCTATGTATTTCCCCTCTGTACTGTGTTTCTGTATGTGTGTGAATCCAAATATGTGTAGTGTGTGCGAGAATTGTGTGTGTAATTTGGTGTGTATATTCAGTGCCTTTACTAGTGGATACATGCATATGCTAGTGTATTGGTACGTTCATTTTTTAAAAAAACATATTTATTGAACAAACATATAAATACGATAAATTAATATTATGACATATGATAACAACAGGTTCATAGAATCAAACATACATAGTAATGCATTTAGATTATTAACATATTTTCATTCAGGCTTTTCATAATAAAATTTATAGTACAAATAATTCAGGATCAAAGAAAAACCTGTGATGAATTAAGACGAATAATAACGCAAGAAAATCGCCACCGAAAATTCGAACGGAACTCCAACTTCAAACTACGAACTCTGAAAAATCTCTTTTACTATATATTTTTTGTTCTTTTCTTATTCTCTTTTTCTCTCTTTTTTTTCAAGTGTTTTCTTTCTCTGTCTGGTTTGTCTGATATAGTGAAGGCAGAAAACAGTACCGTCTCTTCTGGGGGTTGAGGGAGTCCTTAAGTACAGGGACTTTTGGGAGAACAGTTACCATCAGATAGGATAGGAATTTTTAAATTATGAATCTTTTTTTTACGAAGATAATAATAATAACAAATAAAAATAAAAAATAATTAAATAAAAATAATATAATAATAACTAATTAATTTTTATATTTAAAAAAATATGATAAAAGTTTATAAATAGCCAAAAATAAATATAATTAATATAGTACTAAAAATACTAGCTTATTTATTTAAAATTTAAAAAAATATTTTTAATTTTTGTATTATTTTTTTAAAATTAGAATAAAAATAAAATATCCTAAAATTAACTTCATTTAGTTATTTATTTTTTAACTAAAAATTTATTAAAAATAAAATAAGAATTGAAATAATATCAGATCAAATATAAGTATTTAATATAAAAAAATAAATTAAAATTCAGGGAGGATAAAAAATCATGTGACTACATTTTGCCCCCCTTTGTGTGAAATCTCGAAAAGTTTTCATACAGATAAGTAGACAAGATATGATTTTTGACCCTCCGATTATTTGAAAGGTGAGGATAAAAGAAAAGAGAAGAAAAAAATGTTACCGAGTCCTGATTTTGGACCTCCTACCTATCCCGGGTTATAAGGAAGTCAGGTCACGTGTAGTTCAATGGTAAAAAGGTGAAGAAAGAGTTAAAGAACGAGTGAGGTTTCATCAAGTTTTTGATTCACGGCTTCTGTTTTTTTACATCTAAATGACTAAAAAATCAAAAATAAAAAATACAAATGAAAGATGTAATTTCTCTAGAATCTTGATTCTAATCTTCATGACTTGAACTTAAAAATTCACGCTATTCTTCAGGCGGGCTCCTGGCTTACTTTTTTCTTTACCCTATTCTTCAGGCAGACTCCTGGACTTGCTATTTCTTCGTCTTATTCTTCAGGCGGGCTCCTGGCTTGTTTTTTCTTCACCCTGTTCTTCAGGTGGGCTCTTGACTTGTTATTTCTTCACCTTGTTCTTCAGGCGAGCTCTTGACTTATTATTTCTTCACCTTGTTCTTCAAGAGGGCTCCTGACTTGTTATTTCTTCACCCTGTTCTTTAGGCGGGTCCCTGACTTGTTATTTCTTCACCCTGTTCTTCAGGCGGTCTCCTGACTTGTTATTTCTTCAACTTGTTCTTCAAGTAGGCTCCTGAACTCAAAATAAAAAGTGAACGAGAAAAGAAAATCCCCATTATCCAGGAGGATCCTGAGCATAAAGTAAAATTCAATATACGCGAACAAAAATTTTTCCCCAGTTTATACTAGAAAATTTTGTGAGCGTCATTAGATCACAACTTTTGAAAATTATAATAAAGAGGGTGAATCAAGGCCCTGTTAAATAAATGTGTCTCTTCAGAGTAAAATTAATGACCAAAATTAGGAAATGTGTCTCCTAACACATGAAACTCAAATTACCCAAACAAGAAAGTGCGTCTTCTAGGGGTTAAATGAAATGATTCAACTAGAAAGTGCATCTTCTAGGAGTGTAGGTTCAAGTTAAGAAGTGTGTCACCTAACCAGATGAAACTTAAATTACCCAAACGAGGAAGTGTGTCTCCTAGGGATTAAATAAAATGACTCAACTAGAAAGTAAATCTACATCTTCTAGAAATCAAGGGGAATAACTCAACTAAAAGGTACGTCTTATACGAATCAAGGAGAATGACTCAACTAAAAGGTACATCTTATAGGAATCAAGGGGGATGACTCAACTAAAAGGTACGTCTTATAGGATTCAAGGGGAATGACTCAACTAAACGGTACGTCTTATAGGAATCAAGGAGAATAAATTGACTAAAAGGTATATCTTATAGGAATCAAGGGGAATGACTTGACTAAAAGGTACATCTTATAGGAATCAAGGGGGATGACTCGAATAAAAGGTACATCTTATAGGAATCAAGGGGATGACTCGACTAAAAGATATGTCTTATAGGAATTAAGGGTAATGACTCGACTAAAAGGTACGTCTTATAGGAATCAAGGAGAATGACTTGACTAAAAGGTACATCTTATAGGAATCAAGGGGAATGACTCAACTAAAAGGTACGTCTTATAGGAATCAAGGGGAATGACTCAACTAAAAGGTACGTCTTCTAGGAATCAAGGTTCAATTTAAGAAGTATATCACCTAGCAATTAAAACTGAAATACCTAGACAAAGAAGTATGCCTCCGAGGGACATAAGATGATGAATTTTTAACATAATTTGATTATCAAACCAATGCAGTAACATTGCTTCCTGCATTTGTGGAAATAAGGCATTGCAACCCTTGATATTTATGCTTTATTTTTTGTTTCATCAAAGAAAATTTGTGAGTTCAAAAACATAGTGGTAGGTTTGTGGTTTTAGCTTTCGTGGCAATCATTCTTGCCCTCATCACATTTAACCTTGCTTCCAATCATTAGAATCTGTCACTGACTTGATGCATCATTGACCCAAACTCAGATTATTAGAAGTGAATCTGAAACAAACACAGTATCTTTGCTTTTCCATGATTCTCAAATAACCCCTTTGAACCTTGGTATTTCCATAAGTTCCCAAACTCTTCTATTGACAAAACTTTATGCATGCATTATTTTGGCTCACAATCATGTCGTTTTGATGTGTTGGCTTTTTGTCTTATTTTGTGCAATTGAAGAAGCTGGTAGCCAGTTTTGAAATCTTTTCTCACTTGTTATGACACAGATTTGACCCAAAGACACGAGGAAAATAACAATAATGATTTTTTTTTGAATAACTAACTCAAGAAAACAAAGATATAAATAAAAAATAAAAGAAAAACAAATGTCCCCATTTGATACAAAGAAATGAAAAATTTATTTAAAAA
Organism: Capsicum annuum; assembly: GCF_002878395.1. NCBI lineage: Eukaryota > Viridiplantae > Streptophyta > Magnoliopsida > Solanales > Solanaceae > Capsicum > Capsicum annuum. The sequence continues at coordinate 141,413,522 of NC_061117.1, read as the reverse complement.
TTACAGTCAACTCTAATGATTATGCCAGGCATTTTTGGATTAAGCTATCTGATCTTTTTTATCCAAACTTTCCACCAATTGTTGTTGAGTTAATTGCCCTGAAACTGAGTTGAACCTTAGGTCAACTGCACTTATAGATCCCATTCAGCTAGTGACATCTTAAAGGGTTTTCTCCAATAAACCTTTCTCATTTTCTTTCTCTCAGCTCACCATTTCCCTATGGTGTTTGTGAGGATTTTCACTAATGAGACTCTCTTATTCTTATTTTTTTCAACTCACAATCGTCTCACGGTTCCCATGAGAGTTTTCATCAATAAAATTCTCTCATTTCATTTCTGTCAACTCATCATCGTCTTATGGTGCCCGTGGGAGTTTTAACCAATAAGACTCTCTCATTTTTATTTCTCTCTTAACTCCTTATGCTGAGGAAGACAAGTGGTTCCCAAAATACGCCATCATATGCATTGCATGCGTAGCCTTAACATTCTCGAAAATTGATCTGAAGGTCTTTCTTTGGTTATTACTTGGCTTTTGTATAAGGTTAGAAATAAAGGGTGGCATGAGGCTCAAACGACACTTGAAGTGGAGTGAAACTTACAACTTTTAGAATCGACTCAAATAATGAAAATTAACCCATGCCCTAGTTTCTTTAACTAAGTAATTCTAAATTGTTTATTTGGTTGGATCGAGCCCAGAATAGGGCAGCCTACATATCTCACCCTCGAGAGGGGATAATCTGGTCACGCGTAGTTTCAATAACTTGTTCTTTTTCTTGATTCTGTTTTTCAGTTGTTATTGACTCTTTTTATCTTTTATTTCTTTTTGCCATATTTTCTTTACTTTTTTTTAAACTTTCCTGACTCTAGTCTTTTGCTAGACACTTTTCTTTCGAGCTTTTCTGACTTTATCTTGATTCCAAAAGAGGGGCATGAAAGAAAATAACACTAAAGATCAAATGAGGTAAACAAAGGATGACACAATTTCGGATAGCAGAATAAAATGTCTTCATCATATCAATCCTTGAAAATGCAAGTACATAACATGCAATATGAAAGTGGGAGATGAATATCATATGTGATACTTTAACAACACTAACTTTAGCTGAGCATGTGTGCCACTTCTTCTTTTACACTTGTCAAACCTACAACTCCACCTTTGTTGTACATCCCTCATATCGAATGATTCATGCTTTCGTAGAGTTGATTATCTTTTTGTTTCTCTTGAATAGGGATCTCACATCCACTATTTGACCTAATTGAGACATATCTTTCAATTGATGACCAAGTTATTCTTGTAATTCTCAAAATAATTGCCTTAATTTTCAAAGAAGGCTTCAATATAGTCACCAAATGTCTTAACATTCTACCTATTTCTTATATGTCTTTTCTTCTCATTTTAGCCCTCTAATTCAATATTTCATGATTAAACTGAATTTTAAGATCTAACTGAATATTTCGCTGGCATATCATAGCACTAGAATCAACATAAAATGAATTGCATGAAAAAAAGACAAACAAATAAACTTAAAATAAGACAAAACAACAAGGGACTCCATATTTCATTAAAAGCAAAAATAAAAGGGTGTAAACAAAAATGACAAAGAAACGAAATAAGATAGATTCAGAACTACAACCTTGAAATAATTCAGAAAACGGAAAGAAAAACAAAACAAACTACTAAACATTCATCTTAGTGAGGAGATGAGTGACTTCCCAATTGCTGAGCTTGACATCTTAGCCACTGTTTGCATATCAGCATGACAAGAGCTTTCCTCACTGTCAATGTTCTACACCATAATTGATTTATCTTGAATCATCTTTTCAGTTTCTCTTTCAAATTCCGACAATCTTCAATACTATGACCCTGAATATTAGAATGATATGCATATTATATATTAGGATAAAAAATTTTTAAATGTTGATTAGGAGTGTACCCAAGGAGAGGAGTGATCATACCCCACTGTACCAATCTGTAGAATAATCTAGCATACGGTTCTCTAATTGGTGAGAAACTATCCCTTGACTTCTGTCTTATTTCATTATTTGGATTGGATCAAAAATGGCCTAGAAGGGCTTTGGTATATTTGTGGAATTAAAGAATGACTCTGAGGAGTTGGTGCGTGCCATTGTGTGTAAGATGAGGTTTAAACATGTGGTTGTACAATATATACTGGATATAGAGGTGGGGGAATAGAGTATAATGGATTTTGGGAGTGATTATGTGGAGCTTGGGCATAAACTTGGGTTTGAGACTGAGGGTAACAGCGATGTGGTCTTCTTTGACGTGCACATCTACAATAGCAGTTACATCTTCCTCATTCTTCTTTTCTCTAACATTTCTTGAACCCTTCTAAATTGCTTGAGTAGTCATTTTCAATGTTGTAAAAGTCACAATGCGGCCAGTCGTAATTCCATCCTCTATCATCTCTCCTATTCAGATGACCTCAATATATAGCTTGCCTAATGTAGGTAACAAGTGTTGATAGTATGTTTCATCCTGCGCTTAAATAAACACCTCCACTATCTTGCTTTCTTTCATTGCCGGTTTTACCCTAGCAGCTTGTTCACGCCATCTAATCGCATACTACCTGAAATTTTCATTGTTCATCTTCTTCATATTAATCAGGGATTTCTCATCAGGATTCAGCTCTACATTGTACAGAAATTGTTGTACAAATTCGTTAGCCAAGTCATCCCAACTACTCTACTTGTCGTTGTTCTGATCCACAAACCACTCTAAGGCTAAACTCGAAAGGCTCTCACTGAAATAAGCTATGAGTAATTCTTATTTACCTCCGACACCTCTTAATTGGTTACAATAACTCCTCAAGTGTGCCACTGGATTACCATGCCCTTCGTACTTGTCAAACTTTGCCATTTTGAACCCTAGCGGCAAATAAACGTCAGGAAACATACATAAATCTTTGTATGAAACACATTTTGGTCCTCCTAATCCTTGCATATTTCTCATACTCTGCTCTAAGCTTCTTACTTTCTTGGCCATCTCTTCTTTTTCTTCACTTTTTAAAATCTTCTCAATCACGGTAGAAGAATTGTGTTGATGAGCATGATAATGTGAATTTAGGGGTTTGAAAGTCATTTTAGGAGGATACAATTGATCATGACTTGGTTCATCCATATTTTTTTGTACTATAAATTAAGGAACCGTAGTAGCTGGTGCTACAGGAGTGAAAAGCGAGTTGTTCAAGATAGATCAATTTGGTGGGTGCATGGTAGAAGTACTAGCAGCACCAGACAAATTATCATATGGGCTGAATCTAGGTGGGTAAAATGGATCGACAGTTTGATCTTGAGCGGAATTTGGATTTTTCGTATTCGAAAGTTCAGGGATTGAGGAAGGCGGGGTTGTCCATTTAACCAAGCTTGATACATCTCCACAACCTATTGTTTCAATAACTTATTTTCTTCCATTGATGCTAGTTCTGGCGAAAACAACTGATTTTGCTCCTCCTCACTATCAGACCTTACACCCTCTCTGTGAGTCATCTTTCTCTTTCTTTTGTATCTAGTGTTGTATGGATGTGATGACAGTTTAAACCATAAACCAACCACCAACTACTTTATCTTTTCTGTGACCAAGTAGAAAACGGGTAGGTGTTACATATTTAACACATTATAGTGCCACGTTTTATGTCATGCTTCTATATGTATTTTTCAACCTATCATGGAAAGCTTTGTGTTTCATCCCGATTTTTCTAGGCGTACTTTTTGTAAAAAAAAATTATGATCAAACCCTTTGGAGGGTTGCCTACGTATCATGCTAGGACATGAATCAGATCTTGCATAGTTCGGGAAAAATTTAACCAAAATGATCGATTCGTTTTTTTAAATAAAGTGAAATAAAGTTTATATAATATATATAGAAATAAACGGTCAACTTTATTACATTCCGTGATTTTTCAATACAAATACAATAGAACGAGTTACACAACTCCTAAGATAAAACCTACTAACTAACATCTGACAAATAAAACTAGGTTTAAACAAATAAAATTAACTAAAAGTCATAACATCTAAACAAGAAGTATTAAAACTAAAATTGAAAAAATATGACAAAGAAAACAACTATCCATCCATACAACTAAACCCCAATGTCTCAAGGTCTTCAACTAATTCTCGTAACTTCAACATGCTCAATCAAGAAGACTTTGGCTTGATATGACCTACCAAACCCAAGTATATGTCCTCCAATAAAGTGGTGAGACGCTGGACGAAAGCTGGTACTTGTGCCAAAAATTCTTCATGATTCAACTGCTGGTAGTCCAAACCCATTCTAGTGGTATTCTGCACTGCACGGTGGACCTTCCCTCGAAGGGAACTGAAGGCCTAATCCCATTATTGGGACTATCGATCTCGGGAATCAATCATGTCTTTTGCACATTGTTCACAAGCAAAAGAAACCTCCAACTATTCTCGCAATATCCCTCTTTCATGCATCCACTGAGATCTCTCTTGGTCAAATTCTTCTTACATGTTCTTTTTAACTTCTTGCAACTGTTGTCGGTGAGATGCAGCAAGTTCTGCAACATGTGACCCCCTAGTTGTAACCAATTTGATTTGTCCTCGAAGTGCAACCTCAATATCTGCTGACTTACTTTCTCTTCATCAAATTACCTTTGTTGTTCTTTTATTCTTGCCTTGTGATGCTCTAATTCTACTTTCAAATCTTGGTTGGCATCATGATGTTCTCGCATAGCTCTCTCGATCCCTATCCTGATTGCAGCTTTTTGATCTATGAGTCCCTTACCGATCATTCTGGTCTGATTGGTGGACTCGACTATTTTTCAAACCATTCACGATAATCTGGGTGTACTTCTCCTTTCTTATACTCTATGACCATTTTTTCAATTCCCATGAGACGACAACTATCCCAAATCTGTTGGGTCAATCCCTTCGAAAGTTGAATCTCTGGCCTGTCCTCAAATACAAACTCAGCCATATTTTCCATTATGGGAATTACTTGATGTCTGCCTAGATGACGTAAGACCCATAATGGCATATAAGGTTGAACACCCCTAATACCTATTAATAACAAGAACGGCCAAATGATAGAGCTATGTATGACATGCCTCCAAGGGAACCAAGGGAGATTCCAAGTGATTTTATCTGCTGTCAGAGAACGAAAAAAGGTTATCCCAATCTTTAATTCCTTCTGGGCACTTATATTTCTCACTCCTTTCCTCATAATCCTTGATGTGATTAAATTGCTCAGGAACAAATATCGCCATCGTAGGACGTTGATAAAGATACTCTACAATCTATATCTGTAACAAAAAAGTACATACCTCAAAAAAAAACCTTTTCTTTCTAACAAACGGTCAGAGCACAGTAAATATCAGCCAAGATCATTGGTACCATAGTGTAATATTTCTTAATCAGTATATGTACCACTCCAGCTAAACGAATATTAATTTTTCTCTCTTTTCTACTAGACCATAGTGCCTAAAAAGGCTACCATGAATGCAAATCGTCTATGAAGTTTCCAAGCCTCAAAACTTCCCTTGTTACAGAGTTGTTTACAATACTTCTCAAATCCCTCTTTCCTTCCATATCTTTTATACAAAAACAGCAAGGAGACCCAACCTTTTTTCATTGATTCTTCTTTTGAGTTTCGTATGTTCATGAGCTTGCAGAACTTATTTATCGAGATGAGTCTTGGAACTATAAGTTTTTTCCAATGCATATCCCCATATCCAACATAGGCCGTTATTTCCTCTAAAGTTGGGGTCAACTCAAAATCTGAAAAGTGAATACATTGTTCCTCGGGTCCCAGAAAGTTAGCAATGCATCAACCACTCCCTACTAGGGTTTATTGTCATGATGCTTGTCAAAAAATCCAAATACTTATGTATCTCATCATAATTGAATGTGTCTGTTTCGTTCCACCACAACCAAAGCTGCAAAGGGGTGCAATCCACAACCTGAAGTGGTACACTCCCATCCCTCTTCCTCTTTTGACACTTTCCGCAAACTGGAGGAGACATGCTATACCTATGGATAGGGAGACAGTATTAGGAAATTTCTTGACTTGGGCAGAACTTAATTCATTAATTTTGACTTTTTTAAACTTGACTCGTTAATGTGACCACTAAATTGGACTTAGATGTAAAAAATTTTATTCAAAAATAAAAATTGAGAAAAACATGAATGACAATATTTTATTTTTATTTTTAAAAGAGAGCACTTATTTATACCGAATTTATCAAAGACTTTACATCAACAGACCTCTAGATAATTTTGACAATGTATTTGAAGAAAATACCCCCTAAGTACACTTAAAAGGAAAAGAAAAAAAAAAGAAAAGAAAATGACTTAGAAATAAAGAAAGAAAAATAATTGTTTTAGGTATGAAGTTGTATAAAATTTTCAGCCTCACAACCCCTAAAGGTTCAGGACTATTGTAACACCCCGATTTTCTGAACCAGAATGCTACACGGTGCTCATGACCCCGAGGTACCACAAGCTAACCCATGACTGATATCTGTACCTATACATTTCTTAACACACATGTAATATGCGTAAAACATAAACAATAGACCATAAGGTTTAACTGAAATAATTATAACATCCATATGGGTGAAAAATACCCAAGATAACTGAAGTCTGAATCAAAACTGAACTAAATCTGAACTGTAGCTGAAAGCCTTGAAGTACTGACTGAATAAGGAGTTGAAGGAACATGTCTCCAACTAACTCCATCAACTGAAAATTAACTGAAATAATAAATGAATCAAATCATATCGTCCTCGAATAAAGAGGACTCATTGCAGCTCTGTATATTGGAATGTGAATGCTACTGCTGGTATGGAACTCGTGTCTCTGAACCTATGGTGTAACATGAAAAGAAAGCACCATAGTGCAAATACATCAGTACAACTAGAGTACCGAGTATACGAGTGAGGTAGGCTAAATGAAAAGGGTTTACATGCATGAGCAATGCTAACTGACCAACTAATATGAACGTGAGAGTGCAAACATACATACATAATAACTAGAAATGTAACTATGTAATAGTGGATCTGTACGCTAATACATAATTTACTGATTTATGACACGATTGAAATTATAGTTCTGTTAACATGGGTGACTGTGTTTGACAGTCCTGGGTCTGATGGAACTATCTGAGTTTCGTATTATAACTGAATTTGACTGTATCTGGTAGTCCTAGTATACTAATATCTGAAGAACTATCTAAGTTCTTTTACTGAGACTGAGCCTAAAACTGTGGGAGGTAGTTGTTTATCCGACATGCCCCAATAATGCATATAGCTAAGTTAGGGTTCAATCTCTGCCCCAACTGGAGGGGTGTCAATACTGTGCCACTGGTAAGGACAGTTGTGAGTGACCCTCAACTGGCAGGTACTCAAATGAGAATGGTGGGAACACTAAACTGATAGGTTAATACACCTCATCAACCCTAGTCTGACAGGTTAAGATGTCTCAACCTATGCTGTCTACATAGTTCTGGAACACAAGGATGACTGCTAAGAATCACACCCTAAACTGGCAGGTGATTTCCCATCCTTGGGTTTACTCGGTACTAACTTCTACTCCTATTTGAAGAGACTGAACATGATTTAAATGACTGTACATGGACTGAATAACTGACATCCATTGATTGACGGAATAGTACTACTCTCTGAGAATTTAATGAGATCATGAGATTTCTGAGGTTTCCTGAGTCACATGACTGACTGAGTTCTATAGATCATGGCTTGATTGATATTATTGGGGTAACGTGACTTGGCTCTAGGTACACAACTATATTTTTTGGGTACGAATACCCCTAGGACTCGATGGAAGGAAACTGACACATATGACATGACTTGATCACAAGATTTGAGTCCACAATTCATAATATCGTACATAAAGGATTTCATACTAAGCATGGTTATCAACAATGTATTGCATAGAAAGGATTTCATGTCACATGGAAGTACTTGCACAACCTTAATATCATGTTCATTGCATAATCATACTAGCAACAGATATCAATAGCATGAAAATTCATGTGGAATCATCTTAAGAGTTGACATGGCTTCTCATTTAAATACTATGGGGTCATGGGAACATGATTTTTAGCATTCTATGCATTTTAACAAACACCTTGCATGCACACCTTGGGGCATAGGTTTTCTCAACAATTTGAATCATCTTGAACCACCCAAATTCATGGGTTTTAACTACAACATGCATACATCATGAAAGTCAACTTAAATTAATATCTTGAAGCTTAAACAATGATCATTAACATGAACAACATCACATAATAACAAGGAAATCAAAGTTTCTCATTTAAAAGCATGGCTCTTGAACTCTATGAACGAAAGGGGTCCATAGATGAACACTATGCATACCTGACTTAAGGTTCTTGATGTTTTTGAACTTGAAGGATTTGAAATCCTTTGATTCTTAAAGAATATTGGGTCTTGTTCTTGGAGATTAAATTTAGAGAGAAACTCTAGTTTTTTTGTTTGTGAAATAATAATGAGCATAATGACTGAATTTGTACTTATCTAGGTATATGTAAGCTAGTGATAACTGATCAAAATACCCCTGTTAAAATGGCCTGGAAATAAACTGAATGTGGTGTGTGACAATTCGACTGACGGTCCATCAAACACTTGATGGTCCGTCACTTAGCCCGTCAGACGTGGACCAGAAATAGGGTTCACTGGATAAGAGTTGACGGCTTGGATGACGGTCCTTCACAACTTTGAAGGTCCGTCAACTCATCCGTCAATCCTTATCTAGTATGTGGCTCAAGTGCCTTGGCTGTGACGGTCAAAGTGGCGGTCCATCACTTATGTGGCGGTCCGTCAACTTGACCGTCATACCTAGGCATTTCTAATAGTTCCAAGTAAAATGTCCATAACTTCCTCGTCTGATGTCGGATTTGGATAAAATTGGTACTGTTGGAAAGTTAACTCAATTTCCTACATGATAGAAAGTGAAAATCTCAGAAATACCATGTGTACAAAGATAAGTTTTCATTTTAAAGTAAGTCCTAGCATCCTTGAGATAATTTTTAGCTAGAAAAAAGGCACGGGTATTACAATATCTCCCCCTTGAGAACATTCGTCCTTGAATAGAACTGATTGAGAGGGGAAATAATAATCTGAATATGAGTAGCTAGAACATGACCTTATGACTGACAAACTGAATGCGTTATACTAAATATGCATATCTGATGCACGTGTAACTGATTCATGAATGCATGATTGAGGTTCTCGCAATGAGAATGCATATCTAATGCATAATTATTTACTGGACTGATACATGTATACATGTCTGAATATGCAATGGTACTTGATACCAAATTTGTGATGGAACATGAACACAAAATGAAATAACAAGTTGTATTGAATGTTGAACATGAAACTGAATAAGCTTAAGGAGTACTGTTACCTTGAGCTTGATCTGGGTTGGCGGACAAAAGGTAAGGGTACTTGGTACGCATGTTTCCTTCTGCTTCCCAAGTAGGTCCCTCAACAGACTGATTTCGCCAAAGAACTTTTACTAGAGGGACTTTTTTGTTCCTCAGCCTACGAATCCGATAGTCTAAAATTTTGACTGGAACCTCTTCATAAGAAAGGCTGTCCTGAACATCAATGTTCTGAATAGGAACTACAACTTCTGGGTCACCTATGTACTTCTTGATCAAGGAGACATGGAAGACCAGATGAACTGAGGCTAGATCTGAAGGTAATTGGAGCTGATAAGCTACCTTGCCAACGAGATTGAGAATTCTGAAGGGACTGATATAGTGGGGACTGAGTTTCCTTTTCTTGCCGAACCTCTTCACTTCCTTCATGGAAGAGATTTTAAGATAGACATAGTCATTGACCTCGAACTTGAGATCCTTTCTATGAACATCTACATAAGACTTCTCTCGGCTTTGAGCAGCCCGAAGTCTCTCTCTGATCAACTAAACTTTCTCTAAGGCGTCAAATACCAAGTCAGGGCCGATGACTGAGGCCTCACTAACTTTGAACCAACCGACTGGAGATCTACACCTCCTACCATAGAGAGCTTTGAATGGAGCCATCTAAATACTGGAATAATAGCTATTGTTGTATGCAAACTCAATCAAGGGCAAGTGGTCGCCCCAACTTCCCTTGAAATCAATTGCACACACCCTTAGCATATCTTCAAGAGTCTGAATGGTCATCTTTTCTTGACCATCTGTCTGAGGATGAAAGGCATTACTGAGATGAACTTGGGTACTAAAACCCTTTTAGAATGCTTTCTAAAAGTGAGAGGTGAATTGTTTACCTCTGTTTGAGATGATAGATAATGGAACACCGTGTAATCTGACCAACTCCCTAATATAGATTTTGGTGTAATCCTCGACTAAATAAGAGGTACGAACTGGAAAAAAATAAGCTGACTTGGTCATTCTGTCTACAATGACCCAAACCGAATCATGCTGATGACGAGTTTGAGGCAAACCCATCATGAAATCCATGTTCACTTCTTCCCACTTCCAAGTAGGAATGGTGAACTCCTGCATGGACCCACTAGGTTTTTGATGCTCTATCTTAACCTACTGACATATAGAGAACTTAGCCACAAACTCTGTAACATCTCTTTTCATCCCACTCTACCAATAGAGTATCGCGCACCATGCGCCTCTACAAGAATTTGCTACCTCAAGTCATCTACACCTGGAACATACAGACAACCCTGACAACAAAGAACACCATCTCCCCCTTGGGAGAAAGCCTTTACTTTCTAATTCTGAACTGACTCTTTTATCTTGACAAGGCTGGGATTCCTGTCTTGCTTTTATTTCACCTCAGAAACTAGAGATAACTCTGAACTACTCTAAACACATACAATACCCTTTGAAGAGTCTACTAAGTGAACGCCTAGTCTGGCAAGATGATGGATTTCCTGGGCTATCTTTTTCTTACTATCCTCAACGTGAGAAACACTACCCATGGAGAGTTTACTGAGAGTATCGGCCATAACGTTGGCCTTGCTCGGGTGATAAAGGACACTCATGTCATAATTCTTCAAGAGCTCTAACCACTTTCTCTAATGAAGATTGAGATCTTTCTGAGAAAAAACATACTGGAGACTCTTATGATCTATGAAGTCATCTACATGAACTCTGTATAAATAATGCCTCCAAATCTTTAAGGCAAATACTACGGCTGCTAACTCAAGATCATGAGTAGGATAATTCTTCTCATGGAGCTTTACCTATCTAGAGATGTAGGCTATGACCTTACCATGCTGCATGAGGACATAACCTAAACCCACTGTGGATGCATCATAATAGACTACAAAACCGTCCAAATCATCTGGAAGAGCTGGAACTGGGGTTGAGGTGAGTCGAGTCTTCAACTCTTTAAAACTCTTCTCGCAAGAATCTGACCACTGAAACTAACCTTCTTCTGAGTCAATCTAGACATAGGAGATGCAATAAAAGAAAATTCCTCAATAAACCATCTGTAATAGCCATCCAAACCCAAGATACTCCTGATATCTGATGGAGAGACAGAGCGAGGCCAGTTTCTTACCACTTTAATTTTTTGAGGATCTACTCTAATGCCATCACCGAAAACAATATGGCCAAGGAATGCTACTGATCTTAGCCAAAATTCACACTTACTGAACTTGGTGAACAACTGATGATCTCTGAGAGTCTGAAAAATAATTTTGAGATGGTCTGAATGATCACGTTCTGTGCGAAAATAGACCAGAATCTCATCTATGAAGACTATGTCGAATATGTCCAAGTACTGCTTGAAACTATGACGAATATGTCCAAGTACTGCTTGAACACCCGGTTCATCAAGTCCATAATAGCTGCAGGGGCATTGGTAAGACCAAAGGACATGACTAGAAATTCGAAATGACCATACCGAGTACGGAAAGCTGTCTTCAGGATGTCACATTATCTAACTTTGAGTTGATGATATCCTGATCTGAGGTCTATCTTAGAGAAATAACTGGCACCCTGAAGTTGGTCAAACAAGTCATCTATTCTAGGAAGCGGATACCTGTTCTTGACCGTGACTTTGTTGATCTGATGATAATCAATACACATCCTGAGAGAACCATCTTTCTTGTGCACGAATAAGATTTGTGTACCCCATGGGGATACACTGGGCCTGATGAATCCATTATATAAGGATCCTTCAACTAATCTTTCAGTTCCTTGAGTTCTGTTGGTGCCATTTATAGGGAGGAATAGAAATAGGCTGAGTATCTGGGAGAAGGTCTATCCCGAAGTCTATTTCCCTTTCGAGAGGAATGCCTGGAAGATCTTTGGGAAAGACGTCTGAATATTCATTAACAACTAAAACTGATTCAAGACTGGGAGATTCAGAACTGGAATCCTTTACATGCACGAGATGATACACATACCCCTTTGAAATCATTTTCCTTGCCCGAAGGTAGGAAACAAGCTAACCCCTGAAAGATGAAGTACTACCCTTCCACTCTAGGACGGGCTCATTCGGGAACTAAAATTGAACTATCCGGGTCCTACAGTCGACTGTGGCATAGCAGGAATGAAGAAAATCCATGTTAAGAATAACATCAAAATCAGTCATCTCTAATTCAACTAAATTTGCTGATATGGATTTCTGAAATATCATAACTGGGCAGTTCCTGTATACTCATCGAGCTATGATGGTTTTAACCACTGGGGTAGAGACTGAAAAGGGCTCTGCTAAAATTTTAGGACTGATTTTGAAATCGCCTGCTGTGTACGGAGTAACAAAAATTGCCTACTGTGTACGGAGTAACAAAAGACAAGGATGCGCCTGGATCTAGCAAAGCGTAAACATAAACATGGAAAATCTGTAACATACCAGTAACAATATCAGGAGAATTTTCCTGATCCTGTTGAGTCTGAAGAGCATAGAGTCTGTTTGGGCCTTGCCCACTAGTAGCACTGGAAGTGGTACCCTACTGGTTTGGGCGATCAGACTGAGCTGTGGAACGATTTTGCTGACCCTGATAACTGTACTGAGGACAATCTCTGACTCTGTGTCCTAACTTTCCACAACTGAAATAAATATCACTACCGGCTCTACAAATAATTTGGTGGTTCGTACCATAAGTTTGACATAGGGGATTAGTTTGGGCATTACTAACACTGCCCTGAGATTTAGAGTCGGGTGCTCTATCTCTAAACTTAGGAGCTGGAGCACTGGCTGAAGAATGAACTGGAGCTGATGACTTGGGACAAAACTAGAAACGATTTCCTCCCTTTGATTTGGGCTGAGTAAAACTTAAACTACCTGATCTTGCTCTCTTGTTTTGCCTCTCCCTAGCCCTAACCTTTTGCTCCTCTATTTGCTGAGCATGGTTCATGAGCCTAGCTAAATTCATATCACTGTTCAGCATTGCAGATCTACACTCATTTACCACGCTATCATTCACTCCTGACACGAACTTGCTTTTCTTAGCCCTATTGTCTGCAACCACATGAGGGGTATATCTGGCTAGCTGAGTAAATCTGAGAGAATACTCCCTAACCGTCATATTTCTTAGCCTGAGGTTGATAAACTCAAGAACTTTGGCCTCCCTCAGCTCTTAGGGAAAGAATCTATCTAAGAAAACCATGACAAATTCCTCCCACTTTATAGGACCTGCATCCTCTAACCTCTCAAACTTCCACCATTTATACCAAGAGTAAGCAACATCCTGTAATTGGTATGCAGCTAACTCGAGGCTCTGAACAGAAGTAACTCCCATTATATCAATGACCTTCCGTACTTGGTCAATGAACTCCTAAGGGTATTCATCAGACTTAGACCCAAAGAAAGATGGAGGATTCATTTGGGTGAAGTCCCAAATTCTAGTTGCTGCAGAATTGGCCACTAGATTGGCCGGAATAACTGGTGGTTGTTCATTCTGGGCAGCCACGGACTGAGCAAGTGTTGTGAATGTGGCTCTAAACTTCGCATGAGAAACATGCTCGCCCAAAGGGTCTTCGAGCTGAGGAACTGGATGGTTTCTTCTCTTTGGAGGCATATTCTAAAATAAGAGAAGAATGAATTATACTGAGAGTTTAACTTGAGATTATGCTCACTAGCACGACATGAATACTAAAAGAAGGGAAACTATTCCTAAAAAATCTTATAGCCTCTTGTACATAAATGTGGTGCGCAACACACCCATGTACAAGACTCTACTAGATGCGGCTTTTAGACTTCCTAGGACTCTATTGAACCTTAGTCTCTGATACCAAGTTTGTAACACCCCGATTTCCTGAACTGGAATGCTATATAGTACTTATTACCCCGAGGGACCACAAGCTAACCCATGACTGATATCTGTACCTGTACATTTCTTAACATACATGTAATATGAGGAAAACATAAATAATAGACCATAAGATTCAACTGAAATAATTATAACATCCATGTGGGTGAAAATACCCAAGATAACTAAAGTCTGAATCAAAACTAAACTAAATTTGAACTGTATCTGAAAGCCTCGAAGTACTGACTGAATAAGGAGTTGAAGGAACATGTCTGCAACTAACTCCGTAAACTAAAAACTAATTGAAATAATAAATGAATCGAATCATATCATCCTCGAATGAAGAGGACTCACTGCAGCTCTGTATACTGGAATTCGAATGCTACTGCTGGTCTGGAACTCGTGTCTCTGAACCTATGGTGTAACATGAAAAGAAAGCACCATAGCCCAAATGCGTTAGTACAACTGAAGTACTGAATATACGAGTGAGGTAGGCTAAATAAAAAGGGTTTACATGCATGAGCAATGCTAACTGACCAACTAATATGAATGTGAGAGTGCAAAAATACATACATAATAACTGGAAACGTAAATATGTAATAGTGGATTTGTATGCTAATACATGATTTACTAATTTCTGACATGATTGAAACTATGGTTCTGTCAACATGGGTGATGTGTCTGACAGTCCTGGGTATGATGGAACTATTTGAGTTTCGTACTATAATTGAATTTGACTGTATCTGGCAGTCCTGGTATACTGATATCTAAGAAGTATCTGAGTTCTTTTACAGAGACTGATCCTGAAACTGTGGGAGGTAGTTGTTTAACCGATATGCCCCAATAATGCATAAAGCTAAGTTGGGGTCCAATCTCTGCCCCGACTGAAGGGGTGTCAATACTGCGCCACTGGTAAGGACATTTGTGAGTGACCCTCAATTAGAAGGTACTCAAATGAGAATGGTTAAAACCCTAAACTAACAGGTTAAGCCACCTTATTAACCCTAGTCTGACAGGTTAAGATGTCTCAACCTACACTGGCTACGTAGTTCTGGAACACAAGGATGACTGCTAAGAATCACACCCTAAATTGGCAAGTGAGTTCCCATCCTTGGGTTCACTCGGTGCTAACTTTTACTCCCATCTGAAGAGACTGAACATGATTTAACTGACTGAACATGGACTGAATAACTGACATCCGTTAATTGATGGAATAGTACTACTCTCTGAGAATTTAATGAGATCATGAGATTTTTGAGGTTTCCTGAGTCACATGACTGACTGAGTTCTATAGATCATGGATTAACTGAGATTATTGGGGTAACATGACTTGGCTCTAGGCACACAACTATATTTTTTGGGTATGAATACCCCCAGGACTCGATGGAAGAAAACTGACACACATGACATGACTTGATCATAAGATTTGAGTCCACAGTTCAAATATCGTACATAAGGGATTTCA
Source organism: Capsicum annuum (assembly GCF_002878395.1). Classification (NCBI taxonomy): domain Eukaryota; kingdom Viridiplantae; phylum Streptophyta; class Magnoliopsida; order Solanales; family Solanaceae; genus Capsicum; species Capsicum annuum. Next base: position 141,397,811 of record NC_061117.1, on the reverse strand, counting down.
TACTAAGCATGTTATCAATAATGTATTGCATGGAAAGGATTTTATGTCACAACGTTAATATCATGTTCGTTGCATAATCATACTAGCAACACATATCAATAGCATGGAAGTTCATGTGAAAGCATCTTAAGAGTTGGCATAGCTTGTCATTTAAATACTATGGGGTCATGGGAACATGATTTTTAGCATTCTAGGAACTTTAACAAACACCTAGCATGCACACTTTGGGGCATAGGTTTTCTCAATAATTTTAATCATCTTGAACCACCCAATTCATGGATTTTAACTACAAGCATGCATACATCATGGAAGTCAACTTAAATTAATATCTTGAAGCTTAAACAATGATCATTAACATGAACAACATCACATAACAACAAGGAAATCAAAGTTTCTCATTTAAAAGCATAGTTCTTGAACTCTATGAATGAAAGGGGTCCATAGATGTTCACTACGCTTACCTGACTCAAGGTTCTTGATGTTTTTAAAATTGAAGAATTTGAAATCCTTTGATTCATGAAGAAGATTGGGCCTTGTTATTGGAGATTAAATTTAGAGAGAAACCCTAATTTTTTTGTTTGTGAAATAATAATGAGCATAATGGTTGAATTCGGACTTATCTGGGTATATGTAGGTGAGTGATAAGGGACCAAAATACCCCTGTTAAAATGATCTGGAAATAAACTGAATGTGTCGTATGATGGTTCGACTGACGGTCTGTCAGACACTTGACGGTCCGTAACTTAGCCCGTTAGATGTGGACCAGAAATGGGGTTCTTCGGATAAGAGTTGACGGCCTGGATGACGGTTCATCACAACTTTGACGGTCTGACAACTCGTCCATTAGTCCTTATCCAGTACGTGGATCAACTGCCTTGGCTGTGACGGTCAAAGTGTTGGTCCGTCACTCAAGTGGCGGTCCGTCAACTTGGCCGTCATACCTGGGCGTTTCCGACAGTTCCAAGTAAAACGTCCATAACTTCCTTGTCTGATATCAAATTTGGACAAAATTGGTACCGTTGGAAAGCTAACTCATTTTTCCACGTGAAAGAAAGTGAAAATATCAAAAATACCATGTGTACAAAGATAAGTTTGCATTTTAAAGTAAGTCCTAGCATTCTTGAGATGATTTCTAGCTAGGAAAAAGGCACGGGTATTACAACTGTTGAGATATATGCTTACATATTTTATTACTTTATAAAAAAACTCAGCTCTCAACCCATAAAGGTTCAGGCTATTAGGATCTGTATTAAAATTAATTTTGAGAATAAAAAGGGGGAAATAAGATAAAGATAAACTCATGAAAATAATCATTTTTTAATTTTATTATTTTTTCAAAAATATCCATCAATAAATTTGTGAAAAATATATATATTTTTTTAAAATACAGGGTCGTATCCTGGGTAAGATTTCCTACGTATCTCACTAAAGAGTGAGAATCAGACCCTGGTAGTTCATGAAGACCGTAAAACTATGTTACTATATATTTAAAAAAAATTCTTTCTTTTAAAAATAAATTTTTCTTTGAAAAATGATTCACTAAATTTGAAGCTAATATAATCTCTTGCATTTCAAAGTTGCCTAAAAGCCGGTCAACAAACAAATAGCCTTCTAAACAAATATCAAAGAACATGTAAGATGCACATGTTAGTCATTATAAAGTAGGTCACCTGTCCTACACAGACCCAGCCCCTGTGCTGAGTCCTACTAAGTCAAATACACATGATGCAAATAAAGCAGAACCTAATAAGGATAACCAGATTCTGAATTTCAGTTCTTCTAAGTTGAGCCTAAAAGGGATAGGTGTCTAGACTGGTTTACTCGAGCGGACACTCAAGTCAGGGATGGAAAACTTGTTCGATAGCAATTCTACTCTGCCTTCGTTGCTGATCCAAACCCTGTCTAACATGTGTGACAATAATTCTTCACCAGGTGCCTTGACACTCCGTCTATCTCAAAAATAAAGTAGGATGCATATGCTGGATTCCTTCTATCCTATTTCAGAGACTCAAAGGGGGTGCGTAAGAGAAGACAATTTATAAAACAGTTCGACAATATCAAAGCAATAAATGAGCGACAAGTAGCACATAAGGCCAACAAACACAATATAAAAATAATTAAATCAAGTAAAGTCAATATTAAAAGCTTGAAGTCTTATGTTAGATCCCCAGCAGAGTCTCCAGAGATGTCACACCCCTTTTTCGCCCGAGAGGTCAAAGTCGAAGGATTTTTTCAATTAAAGTGATAATTTTGAATAGAGATTAATTTATTTATAGAGTCGTTTGGAGTTGAGTTATGGTGTTCCAAGTCACCTCTTGAATCCCTAGTCAAAAGGAAATGACTCTTTATTGTGGTCTGCAAAAACAGAAGACCGGGTGAGGAATTCTGTTGATCGAGGGAAAGGTGTGAGGTACCCCTCGAGTCCCATGGTTCTACAACGGTCGCTTTTATTGACTTACCTTGACTTAAATTATTTTAATAAATTGTGTTAAGGCCTAAAATTGCTCATTTTTTAATATCTAAAATCTATTTAAAACTCTTGTTTTAAATCGATTAAAAATTAATTTTAAAAAAAATATTTTTCAAGGTGCAGTATTGCATCCTTAAATTATTTTTAAATGTTTCAAAAAAAATGCATATGCCGCATTCTTAATCGAGATAAGAAATTTTAAACATACCTAAAATTTGCTTAATGTTAAAAACATTGAATAATCTATTAAATTTGAAATATCTAAAATTTACTCTTTTATTTTTATTGTATAACGGAATAACTTCATATCCAACTCATTTATTAGAAAATTAAACTAATGACTCTTTCCACCCACTATAAAGTCAACCACTAAGCAAGATACCTTACAAGAAACATTTTTCCATTTAAACAACAATATACATATATTAATTTTTCTTAACACCTTTTTTTAAAAAAATAGTATAAAAAAACATTGGACACTTGAATTGATGATCGCCGACCTTTATTATCTCGTCGAAAAAAGGAGGCAGCGGTGGTGACCTTTGCTTACTTCTCCGGTGGAATACGGCAATGGCAGTGTTTGGTTGGAATTGGTTTCATGGCTGATGGTGATTTTGTCAGCAAATCGAAACGGCAGTATATAGGGGTTGGTGGCTGATGGGAAAGGGGAGAGGGGGAATGTCGGCAGCGTGGCAAAGGGGAGAGGGAAGCGACGCCGGCGATAGTGAATTTTGGCGAGAAATTTGCCATTTTTCAGTGATGGATGGGCTGTCGGCGCTAGTTTTTAGATTGGCTTCCAGTGTTGGTTTGTGCATATGGTGGCAACATACTTGTCGGTCAAGGTAAGATGACGGCAAAGTGGTGATGGTGACGGGAAAGGTGGTTTTTCTGGAGAAACGGAGGATCCGATGTTATTCCGGCGGAATTTGCTAGAACCAACTCAAAATACATCAATTTTAGTCGGGTTTTGGTGTTTTTTCCAAATCTGGGTCAATTTCTAGCTTTTCGGTATATTCCTGACGAGACTCGAAATGCTCTAGCGGCTTCTAGCTAGAAAAATGATTTTTTGTTCTATTTTTTTTGCTCTCTTTCTCTAATTTTTTACTCTCTATTTTTTCTTCTTTTCTCACCACTGATTTTCTGTCAACAGTATGTGTTTGTTACTATTTTTTATGCGTGCGTATTACTATCTATGTATTTTCTCTCTGTATTGTGTCTCTGTATATGTGTGAATCCGAATATGTGTGGTGTGTATGATTTGGTGTGCATATTCAGTGCCTTTACTAGTGGATACATGCATATGCTAGTGTATTGCTATGTTTATTTTTTTAAAAAACATATTTATTGAACAAACATATAAACAGGGTAAATTATTATCATGACATATGATAACAACAGGTTCATATAATCAAACATACATAGTAATACATTTAGATTATTAACACATATTTTCATTCAGGCTTTTCATAATAAAATTCATAGTACAAATAATTCAGGATCAAAGAAAAACCTATGATGAATTAAGGCGAATAATAACGCAAGAAAATCGCCACCGAAAATTTGAACGAAACTCCAACTTCAAACTACGAACTCTGAAAAATCTCTTTTCTGATATATTTTTTGTTCTTTTCTTATTCTCTTTTTCTCTTTTTTTTTCAAGTGTTTTCTTTCTCTGTCTGGTTTGTCTAATACAGTGTAGGCAGAAAACTGTACCTTCTTTACTGGGGATTGAGGGAGTCCTTAAGTACAGGGACTTGGGGGAAATGGTTATCATCAGATAAGATAGGAATTTTTAAATTTTGAATCTTTTTTCCTTTTTTTTAAGAAGATAATAATAATAACAAATAAAATAATAAATAAGTAAATAAAAATAATAATAATGATAAAAATAATATAATAATAACTAATTAATTTTTATATTTTAAAAAATATGATAAAAGTTTATAAATAGACAAAAATTAATATAATTAAGATAGTACCAAAACTACTAGCTTGTTTATTTAAAATTTTAAAAAATATTTTGAAATTTTTGTATTATTTTTTTGAAATTAGAATAAAAATAAAAATAAAATATTCTAAAATTAACTTCATTTAGTTATTTATTTTTTAACTAAAAATTTATTAAAAATAAAATAAGAATTAAAATAATATCAGATCAAATATAAATATTTAATGTCAAAAAATAAATTAAAATTTAGGGAGGATAAAAAATCATGTGTCTACAATATTGTGGCGTAGAATTATTAGATCTCAAATTTTCATATTGCATATTGAAAATATTTGAATTAGTAGCTTCATTCACTGGAATGTCTTTACCCTTCTTCTGGCTTCTATTTGAGGAAAAACACTTTCAAAATCTGTCATTAACAAAAGATAAAAATATTTTTAACAAACAGGTGTCAGAAAATGCCAAAATATATATATATATTGATGTCTTTGTAATAGATATGATGAAAATGTGAGAAGATTTAAATTTTACCATCATCAGTTGGAGGACAATTTAAATCAGCCAGTGTATCTTGCCTGGAATCTGTAATCTCATTAATTGATATGCCTTTGCGTTTCTTTTGCTTTATGGACAAACAACTTTCAAAATCTGTTATTGATGAATTAAGATTTTCAAATAAACATAAAATCTAGATTTTTCAAATAAATTTAAATAGTAATTTGATACAAACTTAAAATTTGTCCCCAAAGAAAGACTAATCACTGTTCAAATCTCGTAGAGGAATGGACTTTGAATAATGTGTGGGAGGTTGTGATGATGAAACCTTTTCAAGTCTCATCATCGGTACACTGACGGGTGGTGTACAACTTTGATATGATGGAACTGGCACTACAACTTGTCCATTTACTTTATCTCTATCAGCTATATGTATTTCAAACATTCTAATACCATTACTCAATCCCAAGTTATTCAAATTTTTCTGTAATGTTTCCAGACATACAGTTCTATCAATTGGCATATTTGAGTTTGACACATTCTTTTGTTTTATCAGTTCATTGGCCTCATCGCTTAGAAAATACCTTGTATTTATCGATTGGCATACTGTTCCTCGACATGTTCAATTAAGGTAACCTTATTATACGGGTTGAACTATATAAAAAATATAACAAATCTCTATATATATTGAAACTGACCATTTGTTATATCATATAAAGGTCGAGGAACTCTTTCCTGTTGTTCAATAACATTTACTCCATCATATGTTGGGTCAATATTCTCTATAGAGAAAATGACATTGTTTAAAAAATAAGATACAAAAAGAATGAACAACTTGAAAATTTCAATATAATATGATTATAATAACGGCTTATAATACCTATTTCATTCGATGAGTATGTAGCCCGTTTTTTATTTTAAAGATTCTTCTGTTTAGTCTTGCTAATTTTACCTCATGATTTTTCATTTGTATGCCTTCCTCAATTTGAATTTCATACGAGTATTTGCAAGTCAGTTGGATGAGAGAAGAGAGAGAAAATGGTTGAGGGAGAGACAGAGCAGTCGCTCTTTTTTTTGTTATTCATATACAACAAAAATTATGTTTTAGTTTTATTCAGGAATAATTTTTTTTTCATCTTGAGTGTTTTGGTATTCCCGCTCTTTATATAATTTATTTTATTTTTTAATTTTTTTACTAGCAAAATCATTAATGTTTTTATGTGCTCTGTTTTTCTTGTTCTAATAATTGTTTTTGCTTTTTTTTTTTAACTTTGTTCTTTTGTCATATTTTGAAATTAATATGCAAGTGCATTACTCAATGCTTTATGACCTAAGTGACCACATTGTTACTTTTGAACATGCATCACATACTTCATTATTGATATTTTATTATATAGCTTTTTGCATTATTGTATTGTAATTTCATCAACTGTAATGAACTTCACCTTATTGCATTGCTCTATATTGCTGCCAATATTTACTTCTTTGATGCTCAGAATCATAGTCTCATAGAATAGACTACTAAATATTTCTATCCAGTTGTATTGGATTTGGAAATTTGACTGCTAACAAAGCAGAACAATTGAATAATTAGATTCTAGAGGCCTCTGAAATCCCAATAATTGGATTATAAAATGCTTCTTTAGTATTTCTTTTAATCTGTTAATTACGCTAACATATGTTGAGTGACAATGCCTTGTTATTTCTCTCCAGTTTCCAGAGTAAGCAGAAGAGCTCGAGAAAGAGCTTTGTCAGATTACAAAGGAGAAGAATGAAGCTTTCCATCATTAAGATTTCAAAAAGGTACTGAGTTTGTTATGTACATGTAAAGATTCCCTTAAAAAGGTTTTCTCTTATTAGTAGCATTGATTTATTATCTTATCATGTACAGTAATTGTAGAATTTCTTAATGAGATGGTTTTGGATAAATGAACAGGCTATGAAATTACTTAGTAGTTTCTCCGATTGTTCATATATATAAATATGAATAGTCTCCTAGTCCAACGCAAATAGATCCTATCAAGTTACAAAAGTGTGTCAAACTGATTTACCGCATCCATCTTTCACCAATAAGATGGAGATTGTACATTTTCAATAAGATGAGTATTCCTGTAAAACATCAATATCTCCTATAAGAAAAGTTTGGATAATATGCTAGACTTTTTCAATTTCATTTATGGTATGCATTGGTAAGCTTAATCACTTGTTGAAGTGCCCTAAACACTCTACAAAGTTTAATCATTATATTTGACGTTGTAGGTACTTTTATGATCTTTAATATCTTGGTTCTTCACTTTGATCATTTTCTTGTGCTCACTTTTGTTTAAAGGACCATAACTAATAAATAACTGTGCCAAATGAGTAACCAAACAAGTGTATAAAATATATCAAACGTGTAAACCAAAAATATCAGGCTGAGCATTCTTTTACTTTTCAATGATAAATATCTTTTTGACCATTTCATCTTTAAAGCTTATAGTACTTGTTTCACTTTTCTACTTGCCTATCTTCTCATTTTGAAACCTTTCTCACTTAACTTGCTTGAAAGTCCTAAGAATCTTATTTACACCTATGTTTTACTGTAAGGGTTTAAAGTGCAGTGTTTTAATATAAGGCTCTCAAATGTGGATAGTGTAGCCAGGAATTGCTACGTTACCGAGATTTGACGTTGATTCTAGCTCATGACAGGTCACCCTTTTCTTTAAAGAGCTTATGCCACTTTCTTCTTTTGTAGCTTCCTAGTTGTAGTTTTGTTGTTGTTCTTTATATTATTGTTTATCTAGGTCGAAGTGGAGAAAAATGGCAAGAAATTTGGAAATATGTAATGGGGAAAATTTAACATTATTCATGTCTACAAATAAACTGTTGTGCTTGAGATTGAGAAATTAGGAGGGTGGCTATTTGCCAATATCTGTTCAGAAGAACCATTTGAGAATTTGTTAAAAAATAAATGTTCATAGTTAGCTATTTGCATGTAATGCTCAAGAATTGAATGTGATTGGGTACCATGACCTATTTGTTGATACATTGTGGATTTGGCATCGTTTGTTATTCCAATGACTGTTGCATTGTTTAATCAAGTTGTTTCTCACCAGGATTACACAAAAGCACCAGCGTAACCTCTCTTATTTTTGGTGAAGCATTATTATATAGAGTTGTTGTTCATGCAGGTCTCAGGAATTAATGGAGTTATGTACTACACTTTGTAAATACTTAAGCAAGCATGTGTGGTAGTAATTTTGTCAAACATTGGCATCAGTTCCGCTTCTAAATCTCTACTGATAAGTCCAATCACAAATTTCTTAATGTTCCTTTTTATAGTTGTTGCCATGAGGCTTTTAATGTGTCCCTCTACTTCACAGGAAATAATATATCCAAAATTTTAGTGTGTTTGATTTCCTCAAGGATATAATTAGCCGAATTCCTAATCTAGGAGGGTCGGAAGCTGGTGTTGAATCTTAGAATTGTTTGGGTTAAAAGTGACATGCTGAAAGTAAAATTGTTCTCATTTTACTTGTTGAAAGTTGGCACTTGGGATAATATTCAAGTTTCTTTTTTTTAAATATATAGATATTTTTTCTTTTTAGGGACCTGATATAGAATTTAAATATTCAAGCATCCGAATCTAAGAGTCCGAGTAGTCCATGGAAACACCTTGACAACTTCTGTGATGTTGAATGAGATTCCTCGAGATGTAAATGAGGTCTTCTTAACAGGTGCTACTTCTAAGATTGGAAGGGCCTTGCACTCTATCTTGCTCTTCGAAGAGTCAGGGTTCTGGTATGATTTCTAAATGATCACAATTGTTTGAATTCTATATTATCAAGAGAAGCTCGTCAGGCTTCTAATCAAGAAAATTGTAGCATTAAGCACATCACATTACATTAACAAGATCTTTCTTAAAGGCTACACTTTTTGAATTAAAAATATCACATAGAGTAACTTTACATTCTACATGGTAGATGTTCAGGTGGAACAGATTCAGCGTTGGCTAGAGAGCAGGGATGAGCATTTCCTAAAAGCAGCTAGTGAGAGGAAGGGAAAAAACAGAATGTTTGGTGCTAAAAAAAGAGTTCTGTTGAGTGGTATGCCAGGTATAGGGAAGACTACATCAGCAAAGGTGGTTAGTCAGTTGCTGGGTTTCCAAACCATCGAGGCATTTTCCTTTTAAACATTGAAAATCTCTAGACTGTAATTTAATTATTTTTCGCCAACACGTTCATTCCTATTGGATCATCATAACAGTACTTCTATTTGTTTAGGTAAATGCTAGTAAAATCTTGTTGCTACATCTTAGTTAAGTCATGCCCTGATTTGTAATGATATTTCTTTGCTTTCTGTTGTCTAGAGGTAAATCCACTCGCATTTTTCATATTGGGAATTAATATGTTTCAAGTGCATGAAACAAATATTGCTATTGAGTAGAGAAAGTATATCATAATAAGATAATATCAAAATATGAAAACTTGAATAAATTGTAATTGTCACCATCAGAACATTTTATCCATAATATAAATCAAATGCTGAAATTAAAATAGAAAATATGACATCCAATTAAATGTGTCTTATTAAGTCTTCAGCCAATGAGCTTAGATTCATGTGATTTTCTCCTTTTTTATGACTCTATTGACCTTGGTGCTTGAAAGTTGTGCATTGGGATCATCATCAACTTCTACCACAGATGATTCACTCTCGGATATACTTCTCTTTGCTAGTGTATTTGAAATAAAGATCACATCGTTCTCAGCTACAGAATCCTGAAAGTTTAGTTAAAAGGATAGTGAAAATTAGTTATATTTATGACACTTTCATACATATATAAATAAAATAAGTGCATGATATCACGATTAGTTCATCATCTCCAGATGCAAGATGTTCATGGTTGAACTCTGGATGCTATGACAGAAAAATAATAATATCAACAACCATTTATATTTCAAGGTGATAAATTTTAACGTTAATAAAATAATTTCAATTTATCTGAAATTCATGTGACTAATATAACATACAATGCATGTATTTTCACTTGGTGGAGGACGATATTGCTTGATGAGATCTTCATCATCACTAAATTTAAGAACATTGTAAACCTCGTCATGTTTGTCGATGTTGTCTTTTTCGACGTCCACTTTAAACATAACCTCTCTATCCAAAATATAATCCAACTCCAATGGATATGATAGTGTACCAACAACACCAACATTTTTAAATAAATGTTTTTATTAGAAATGGTATAATAAATAAAAAGATTCAAATGTATATTTTTTTTTACCTTGAGTAATTCTTTCATTAATTTATTGACAGTCTTTCCTGTGAGTTTCATTGCATATTGATCCCAACGTAACAAAGAAATAAAGCCACTGTCATCTGTTATTCTCAAGAATAATCTATACCTGCAAGGCACATTTTATTATAATTTTATATTTTAAAGGTTTCCAAAAAACATACATTTCATTATGGTAGGTTTCCAAATTTTTCTGTACATTTGAAATATTTATATTGACAGGCTTATTGGTAGATCCCTCCAAGTGCGGATGAATTTGAAGAACGAATTCCCCCCAGAAAGTAGCTTCAATCATTTTATTCCTTCAAAAAAATATACAATTTAATAATATAAAAATTGAACAACTTCAAATTTTACTTTAACAACTCGTATAATTATGCTTGTCGTTTTACTCGTAATCTTGTGGTTCTACATTCATGAAGATACTGAATTTATCACCTTGTTTATATTCATGTACAGGTCCATAAGCAATAATCTCTCCGACGAAATCTTTTCAAAGGTAAAAGGTAGTATGAGATAGAGTTAATGAAACGTTCTGATTATATAATTTTTGAAAAAAATAATTACCAAACAATTTATTCTCATCAACATTGACTTGGTTGATCAAATCTTCAAACGGGTGAAATTTGAAGATAGTCTGATCAAATCGTGGATCGTCTGTTTTTTGTATGCTTGTTCTGTGGGTAAACAACAATTTCATTGTGTAATTGTTGGTTTTGATTTTAGACCTGTTTGGTGCAACAATAAAATTTTTCATAAAATATAATTCTTGTTCTTGATTTTCTTGGTGAGCTTAGTGAAAACAAAGGTTCCAACTGATGCCTGAATACAATCACCCTACAAACAAATAATGACCCATAGTTGAGCATATTATAAAGAAAATAAAATTGTTAAAATAAAATGTGTATAAATAACATATACCTTTTCGTCTTGCAAAAGCATTTCTAATGATAACAATTTGTCAAAATTTTCATGTTCTGAAATATGCCACAATCGTACTACCGAACTTTTAAGTTCCATTGCATTTTAGTATTTGATATCTCATGAATGAAGTTAATTTTAGTAGATATTTTCTTACTAGATATTGACAACTCTGTATTTTTTTAGATGATATTGAAACTATCGATTTATCTATTTATATATGATGCTTTAGTTTTTGAATTGCATAGTTGAGATAAAGATGAATAACATAATTTGAAATTCAAATTCAATTATGATAACCATTAAGAATTGAGATAACAATAAAACTCTAGAATTAGGGAGGAAGTTATAGTTAAACTGAATTCAAAATTATTGTGGCTTTTTAGTTATCACAAAATGATTTGTGTAAACAAAACATATCAGCAAATGGAAGACTCCAAATTTGTTTTGTTGTTGTTGTTGTTGTTGTTTTTATTATTATTATTATTATTATTATTATTATTATTATTATTATTATTATTAGTATTAGTATTATTATTATTATTATTATTATTATTATTATAATTATTATTATTATAATTATTGAAATTATTATTATTATTATTATTATTATTATTATTATCATCATCATTATTATTATTATTGACAGGCTTATCGGTTCCAATTGATGATAGTTTTTAATTTAATTTGACAATTGATGACAACTAAATATAAACAATTAGCTTTGCCAAATCAATAATATTTATCATCAGATTCAAGTTTTTTTTACGTTAATTGAATCCGAATAATATTTCAAATATCGTCGATTAAGATGGCTTATAATTTTGAAATGATTTAGAAGTCAATTTTTTCTTTTTAATGATAATCGTATATTTGATATTAGAGTAGACTAACAGTATTGAAAAAATCTTAACTACTATTAATATTCAAATATATTCAAATACATGTAATATTTAAAAGAAATATATTTTTTGAAATAGTAGTAGCTCATTTAGAATTTTTTTATTTATAAAATATGTTTATGAAATGGTAATTTTTTTTTTAGATTAAAGCTTGTTATTTTTAAATCCAAGTAATTATAAAGGTTTTATTACAATATTTAGAACTTGTCCTAAAAAATGGATGTGGCTTCTCAATAGCTTGTCATGTGGCTTCTTCTGGTGCTTCGTCCTCTACTTTATAATATACTAGTATATGTATCCGCACGATGTGCGGATAATATTAAAATATTATTTTTAATTATTTTATATAGAAATATTTCGTCTGAGCATGTTTTATCATATTATCTTTAAAAAAAGTTTAACTATCATTCTATTTCTCAAAAAAAGAAAAACTCTACTCCACACCCACCTCCCACCCACACCCACACCCACACGCCTTTACCACCACCCATTTCCTCCCCATCCTAATACCTCCCCCCTCCTCCTCCCCCCGTTCTCCTCCTTCCTCCTCCCATGCCTCTAACTAAATTTATATGAGCAAAAATAATTATATAATTGCAAGAAAGCTTTATGTTTCTTTATTATATTGTTTACAATTTAAAATTTTCAGATTGTTAAAATAATTAAAATTTTTATTTTACTATCCCTCCATTTTTTCCATTTAAAAGTTATAAATAGTAATATTTACAATATCTAATTACTTCATTATATTCTCAAAATTAGTCCAAATTTCTTCCACCACCACAACCACCCCCCTTACATGCCTCCACGTCATCCCATCCCCCCCCACCTCCACGCCGCCCCCTCAACCCTAACCAAATCTATGAGTAAAAATTTATGTAATTGCAAGAAAGTTTTTGTTTCATATATTTTTCTTTATTATATTATTTATAATTTAAGAATGTCAGATTGTCAAAAATCATATCAATTTTTATTTTATTGTTTCTCTATCTCTTTCATTTAAAAGTTACAAATAGTAATATGTGAAATATTTAATTACTTTCATCATGATCTCAAAATTAGTTCAAATTTCCTCCCCAAACCCCTCATTCAATTCTAGGTGTACATATTTGTTCTACTATATTTTATTACTTTACTCTTCTCTAATTTAATTTTTAAAAATTGATTTCTTTTGTGTTACACATAATCAGTTGAGTTTTCTTCTCTCTTATCTCAAAATATAAAATTTTGAATAGATAAGATTTGTTATAGCATCAGAAAGATAAATTAATAGAGTACAATAACATCTTAGTTGGAATATTTTTTATTAAGTAATTTTGGTAATAACAATGAGAACTCAAAATTGCATATTCGGCAATGAAAGAGAATCAAAAACAATTACCTATATGTAATAATTAGTATCTCTAAGCTTTACATTTCAACTTTATAATATATATAGAAGACTAGTATATGTGCTCGCACGATGCGCTAATAATATTAAAATAGTATTTTTAATTATTTCATATTGTGATGTTCATTGAGCATATTAAATATATTAGCTTAAAAAATCAACTGTCGTATTATTTCTAACAAAATACGAAAATAAAATATTTTTTCTACCCCCCCCCCCCCCCCACTCCATCTACATACACTCCCTTCAATTTTTTTTTAAAAAAGATTTCTATCCCCCCTCTCCTCGCGCCTCCACCTCCACCCCCACCTACCCAATCCCCTACCCTTAATCAAATCTATATGAAAAAAATAACCCTATAATTATTTTTAAAATGCTATGTTTCATATTTTAATATATTATCTTATATATAATTTATAATTTAAAGATTTGTATTGTTAATATTGATTATTTTATTGTGCCACCCCCTCCTCCTCCTCCTAATTTCTTGTGTTTAAAATTTATAAATACAGTGGGTATGTTGTTGTTGTATTCTTCATTAAAACAAAAGTTGTTGAATTGCTAATTGCTTAATCTTCTTATCTTCATCTGAAGTTTTTCTCAACACTAAATTAAATAACTAGATCATACAAAAACGCATAAAATAATATGATCACTTGTTTTAATAAAATAATAATATAAAAATAGTAATACAAATTAACATTTAAAAATCTAAATGCTTGACTAAAATTCTCATAAAAGGTGATTTTATTTTTATCTACATAATCAGATGCATTTGTTTTTGTCAAAAGTCAAACAAAAAAATTAGAATGAAAATTATTACTTACTTGGATTCAGATCCGAATATAATCACAACAATAATTAATTTGTATATGACCATCACTCATCTGCATATAAAAATGAAAACATTATAATATAAAAAGTTTCTAGAAAATGATGAGTTCGGAAAATGCAGTCAATAAAATAATAAATGAAGCTAATGACCAATAACTAAAAAGGCAAGAAAGCTTAATATTACATATAATTATAGTAGTATATATAGAAAATAGATTAAGAAGTTAGAACTTTATTCCAACTCAAATTTTATTCAAATTCAAATTCAAATAACATATCAATTTATTAAGAGAAGAAAAATGTATTACTCTTTTTTATTTTTTAAATACAACACATATTTTCTTATAAGTTATATATTTGAATTAAAAGAATATTTGGAAACAGATATTAATCCAAAAAGATTTATAGTTAACAAAACTAAACTTTGTTGCTTTTTTATCCTTTCTTTTCCATTTTTTCGTGGTTTGTTTTTCTCTTGTTTCATTTTATCTCCTTTTCTTTGTTTCTTCTTTTATTTGTTTGTTAAAAAGTCTTTTTTTTAAACAAAAATTAATAAAACTAAAATTAATATTCACCATTCTCTTATAAAATTAATAATATATATAATTATCATTTATTATTAGCATTATTATTATTATTGCACTAAGTACTACTACTTTTTAAATTATTATTAATTTATACAATGTGCTAGCCCCCACAACTATATTATTACTAGACGTGGAAGGCCCGTACTCAACACGGGCCCAATATATATTATTTTATGTCTTAATTTATGTGACACAAATATAATTTAGATAATCAATCATTAAAATAAATTTAAATTTTTAATTATTGTGATTTATAATACTTTTTCTTCTATTCCAATTTAAGCGACAATGATATAAGTTCGAGAGTTGATCGAATATTTTATATCTTTTATATTTTTAAGTTGTAAATATATGATTTATAATTCTTTTAGCATATTTTTTTAATAAGATACTAATACTCTCTTAGTTTCAGTTTACGTGTCTTCTCATTTTTAAATAATATATGTTACCTTATGTTTTCATTTGTCCCATCGTAATTTTTGTGGTACTAATATAATTTCGATAGTCAAACAAATATTTTATGTTGACATATCATTTTGTGTGTATTTTATCTTTTTTATGAAATATTATTAATTTTTAATGCTTAGATGACCATAAAAATTAATTAGGGTGCTATAATAAAATCACGATTCAAACAATGAAGCAGATATGTCTTAAATAACTTATAACAACTGATTGGAAGTGATAAAACAAAATTATTATTAAAAAAATACATGTGAAAAAAATTTAAATGAGTCTCATATAAGATATCTAATTAATTTAAATCATCCAGAGTTAATTTATTATTTTATATTTAATTTATATTTTTATTAAATATTATTAATTTGTGAATACTTAAATGACTTATAGTAATTAATTAGGGATGATATAGTAAAATTACGATTAAAGCAGCTGAAAAAGGTAGTAAAAAATTTATTATTTTATTTCTATTTTATCTTATTTTCAAAATTAATTACGGACGATATAATAAAATAACGATTGAAACAACGAAGCAGACTTGTCTTAAATGACTTATAACAGTGCTATAATGAAATTACTATAAAAAAATACTTGTGAAAAAATTTAAATAGGTCTTATATAAGAAATCAAGTAGAAATAAAACGTCAAAAAATAATTTATCATTTATATTCAATTTATCATTTTTATTAAATATTATTATTTTTTTTATACTTAGATGACTTATAATGATTAATTAGTGGTCATATAGTAAAATAACGATTGAAGCAGCTGAAGCAGGCATGTCGAAGACGTGCCTGCTTATTGCCCTTTATAAGTAAGTAGAATTACTATTACTATTATTATTATTATTAGTATAATATTTTCATCTTCATTTAATATGTAAATTAAATGTATTCAAATGAAAGATATATGTTATGAAATAGTAGAGTTCATATATAACTCTTCTGCAGTCACTTTTTATTTTTAAGTTAATGAATGTTTTAAGACGTAGTGAAAGAGATAGCCTACGTATCTATAGTTCGAGCCTAGCATGAAGTCAAAAACACACTTATGTCATTTACGTTATGAGCTGTAGGAGATGTTAGTGCTTTAGTTTTGCACTTATGTCATTTATGTTATGAGCTGTAGGAGATGTTAGTGCTTTAGTTTTGTGGTTAAATTTCCAGACTTCAGCATACTGTGTTAAGATGTTGGTTTTGTAATGTTGTTACTTGGTAATTAATAAAAAGTCATTAGTTACCAAAAAAAAAAAAAAACGTTTTCTTTTTAAAAGGATAATGAATTGCAAATTTAAATACTTTAATTTTTCAATTCAAATCTTTAATTGCAATAGTCTGTCAATTTTTTCTTATAATAGTCACATTATAATTTAAACTCAAGTTAATTTTTTAAATAAAATACTATCCACATAGTTATAGGAGACTTATTAATTCTTTTTTATTATTATTTTTATTATTATTATTATTATTATTACCTACTACTACTATGTATGTTCTACTAAACTGTTATTGTGCTTTTCTTTAATTATTATTATTATTATTATTATTATTATTATTATTATTATTATTATTATCATTTATTATATTATATTATTATTACGACCTCTATTACTACTACTCCCACTGTACTGTTGTTGCGTTGTTTATTACTATTCTCTTATTAGTATAATTGTATTACCATTATTGACATTATTATTATTATTATTATTATTATTATTATTATTATCTTTTATTTAATGTTTAAATATATTTAATATTTGGAATAAGGTTATGAAATGAGAGTGTCTTTTAGGACTTTGCTAAGTTATTACTATTGTTAATTTTAACGATGAGTATCTTTTAGGACTCTTCTATGCTATTATTATGGTTAATTTTTAAAAATTATTATTATTATTATTATTATTATTATTATTATTATTATTATTATTACCACCACAACTACTACTGTACTGTGTATTATTGCTGATGCTGTTATTATTATTTATTTAATTTTAAAAATTATTAGTATTATTATACTAAGTACTACCGCTACTACTTTTATTACTATTATTATTATCATTATATTATTATATTTTATTTAATATTTAAATAAATTATATTCAGATATGTTTTTTGATATCTATACATATATAAAAGCAAAACTAAAACAAGACAAGATGTCAAGTGGTAACATATTAAAATAGCCATGTGGCAGTTTTTAGGACAAAATTAAAAAATATTTTAAGACAAAGTTAAAAATATTGTAATAAAAATGTTGAATTGAAAGGTTAATTATTTGAATTTGAAATATATTATCTTAATAACTAGAAACTCATAATGGAAGAGTTCTAATAGCTATTACTATTTCAAACTTATCTCTTTTATAATTTGTATATATATATATATATATATGCATGTGTGTATATATATATATATATATATATATATATATATATATATATATAGCGAGAGAGACAGAGATTTTATTTAATAATAATAATACTAATATAATAATAATAATAATAATAATAAGTAATAAATAATAGTAGTAGTAGTAATACACAAGTTGTATGTTTTTAATTTGAAAAAAAAAATGTGACAATTTTTAGGACAAAGTTTGATAGTATTGTAATAAAAAAAAATTTAATTAAATGATGTTAAATATTCATATTTAAAAATATTTAGATTGTAGAAGCATTAAAAAAATTCATTATCTTAAAGTTAGGAACGCATGGTTGAAAAGTACCAAATAAATTCTAACTATTTCATTTAATAATAATAATAATAATAATAATAATAATAATAATAATAATAATAATAATAAATAATGAACAAATAAATAATAGAAGTCATAATATCAGTACATAAACTCTAATTATTTCATAATCTAACTATTTTATAACCATAATTGAAGAGTCTTAAATAAACTATAACTAACGCATAATCATAATAATCAATAAATAAATGATAGTGTATTGTAGTAATAATTTAGTAGTGTATACGTGAGAATCTACATATTTAAAATTAAAATATTTAGAAGTGACTAACTATAAATTTATTTAAAATTATTATACTATTTATTTAAATTTAAAGATAAAAATTAAAATTTTAAAATAAACCAATTCTATATATTTTGAGGTGTGACTTCTTTGAGAGTATTCTACATTTCTTTTTATAGTTTTAAGTTGCATATACAAAAATATAAAGTTTATTTTAATTAGTTTAAAGATTAAGATAAAGTTGCTAAAAAATATTTAGTTTGAAAGTTTTTATAACATTTTTTATATTTTAAAATTGAAACTATAAAAGGATAAATATTATTTTTAGAGATATAAATTATTTAAAGCAGTAGTCTTTAGATAAAGATAAGTTTACTGAAAATTAATTTGTTGAATTAGTCTTAAATTTTTGAATTTTGGATTTCAAATGGAAGTTAGGATTCTTTTAGCTTTTGAATTGAAATCAAACTCTATACTAGATAAAGTTGAATTTGAATTAACTCTTTCTATATAAACTAAATTTTCAATCAAACTTCTCATTTCATTCTTTAAATTCTTTTCAACTTATTCTTTA
The DNA here is from genome assembly GCF_002878395.1 of Capsicum annuum. Classification (NCBI taxonomy): domain Eukaryota; kingdom Viridiplantae; phylum Streptophyta; class Magnoliopsida; order Solanales; family Solanaceae; genus Capsicum; species Capsicum annuum. Next base: position 141,378,970 of record NC_061117.1, on the reverse strand, counting down.
ATTATTCAATCAAATTCGTTTATTGCTTACATCACATTCGTTGTTGGCAACATGCTTACATTAATAGATCTATACACAATTTGTATATTATTTAAAGTTTGATTTTAGATTATTTTATTATTATTTGTAACAATTTGTGTTTTTTTTGTTATATAAAATTTCTATCATGGACAGAGAGGCTATACATCATGCATATAAGATTTTTCAAAATAATTACCAAGGTATGTTGTTTATACTTGATTTGATTTATTATTTACAACTAACATTACATTTATCTTGTGTCAGAAATATAACTAAAGAATCTAAAGTTTTTGAAAATCTGATGTATATAAATATCACAAATGTAAAATGAATATTTAAAAAATTCACAAATATAAAGTTTTCGAAGATTTGATGTATATAAACATCACAAAAGTGTGAAATGAATATTTAAAAAATTAACAAATATAATAAAAAAACTATTTATAAATCTTAAACAGAAGATATAGGAGACAAATGAATAAACAATATACTAAAGCAAAACATGAAACATAAAAGCGTTTTGCAATTACATATTATTTTTACTCATAGAAGATTTGATTAGAGGTGGGGAAGGAGGAGGGGGGAAGGGACGGAAGGGGGTAATTAAGAATCTGTATCTTTAAATTGTGAACAATATTCTTTAAAAAAATATGAAATATAAAAGTTATTTTTACAATTTTATGATTGTTTTTCATATAGATTTGATTAGAGGCGGGGGAGGGATGAAAGAGAGGGGGGAGGGGTGAAGATGGAGGTGAGGGTAAGGGTGGGAGGTAGTTTTTTTTTTTTTTTTTTTGTATTTCATAATTGAGATATAATATGATAGTTGATTTTTTTATAAGGTCATTGTTGAATGTTTAAGGTAATATGATTTACCACTCGGAAGAGGCATTCAATATCAAACATTTCATCCGCGCATCGCGCAGGTACGTATACTAGTTTAAATTTTAAAAGAGATAAGTTTATGGCAGAGTAAGAGTCTATTTAGAATTCTTCAACAATGAGTTTCTATTTTGAAGCTAATGAAAAATCTCTTTTTTTTTAAAAAAAATAATAATAGGATAATGTATTTTCAAATTCAAATATTTATTATCTTTTAATTCAAATTTTTTGCTATAATACTATTAATTTATGTCCTAAAAACTGCCACGTGACTATTTTTATATGTTGTCATTTGGCATCTTGTCTTGTTTTAGTTTTGCTTTTATAGGAGACTTATAAATTTATTTATATTACTATTATTACCTACTACTACTATGTATGTTCTACTAAATTGCTATTGTTTTATTATTATTATTATTATTATTATTATTATTATTATTATTACATTATTATTATTATTATTAATACTTTTATTATTATTATTATTATTATTATTATTGTTATTATCATTTATTATTATTATTATTATTATTATATTATTATTATTATTATTATTATTACTACTACTTCTCCACTATACTGTTGTTGCGTTGTTTATTATTATTTTTTATTAGTATTATTGTATTACCATTATTATTATTATTACTATACTACGTACTACTACTACTTCTTTTATTATTATTATTATTATCGTTATATTATTATATTTTATTTAATATTTAAATAAATTATATTCAGATATATTTTTTGATATTTAAATTTTAAAAGAGATAAATTTATAAAAGAGTAAAATTATATTTAGAATTCTTCAACAAGGAGTTTATATTTTCAAGCTAATGGAAAATCTCTTTTTCTTTTTTAAAGAATAATAGGATAATGTATTTTCAAATTCAAATATTTAATATCTTTTAATTTAATTTTTTTATTATAATACTATTAATTTATGTCCAAAAACGGCCACATGGTTATTTTTATATGTTGCCACTTGACATCTTGTGTTGTTTTAGTATACATAGATATAGAAGATTATGTGTCTATTTACTTGTCGGGTAATTTCACTAGAAAAGTAGTTGTAATTAGGGGTGTTCATGGGTCGGTTATTGGTCAAAACCATAACCAAACCAACTTAGTCGGTTTTTAAATTTCTAAAACCAAACCAAACAAAAGAAAAAAATAACCATCAGTTTGGTTCTTGTCGGTTTAGTTCGGTTTGGTTTGGTTTTTACAGTTTATAACTTTAGCTAATGATACAAGTTGAAGATTTAAAAAAACAAATTCAATCTAATATATGAGATGTCAACCGACTGTTGTATCCCAACCTTGAAACTAAAATGTCAACTGAGTGTTATACTTCGACAAAGCTAGGAACAACACCATATGAATGTTTCTAAGAAATATTTTAAAACTACATTTAACAGAATGATATGATAAACCCTGCAAAAGGTGAACACAAAAATTTCTTGCTCAACAAGGTTCAAAAAGAAAGTTAAAATTAGTGATTGTCTATAGTCTAATGAATATTAGCTGTAAATTTCAATATACAGCAAGATATTATTTTCAAAATTAGTATCATTTGTCATTCAAAGTGCGAAATTCATTTAAAATCTCATAAGGTATTGTCAACTGGATGAAGACATATGACTGAATGTATTACGAGTAAAGTTAAATCATGATTAAAATATACTAAAATGTAACAAATATTTATATTGTATTTATGAATAATATTTAAATAATTAATATATATATATATATATATATATATATATATATATATATCGGTTCGGTTTGGTTATTTTGTCGGTTATTTTGAAGTAAACCAAACCAAACCAAATTAGTATCGATTTTTTAAAATTCAAAACCAAACCAAACCAAACGTAACCAAATATCGAATTTTTTAATCGATTTGGTTTGGATCGCGGTTCGATTTGATTTTTAACCAAACCGTGAACACCCCTAGTTGTAATTAAAGTTTTTTCTTTCAACAGGTTTTTGATATTGTTAAACAATAGTTTGTTCTTTCTTTACTTTTGGTCCTTGTTTATTTGACAAAACAAAAGAAATCGTTAAATTAACCTTGATCATCTTATCAAGTTCTATTGCGTTTCACAGTGTACTAATAGACTTTCACCAGCTAAAGATGAATGTGATTGGAATCTTTCAACTGAAAAAGATTCAAATATGAATCTCTCGACAAAACAATATTCAAGTAACAAAAAAAATTATTGGTGGTAAGGGTAAATGAAGAAAACCCGAAAAGGCGAGGAAGATAAGGATGCTACTATCAATGGCGGATCCAAAATTTTGTTCAAATGAGTTCAAATTATAAAGAATCATGGTAATAATAAATATCATTTTTTTCTATTCACAAAATACCCCTAGAAATATTGTATCTTCAATATAAAATGCTAAGTATCAATCTTATAAATAACACTAAAACAGAGCAATTTGGAAAATCATAAATAAAATAAGAAAATAATTTAGTAAAATAATAAATAAATAAATAAAAACATTAACCCAATTGGGTGTACCAAAGGAACGAAAAAACATACACAATTTTGTATATTACAAAAAAAATTAAACTAAGCATAATAACAAGAAAGCTATAAATATATAACTTAAATCATTATTAACAATTTAAATCAATTCCAAATAATAAATAAACTTAAAAGAAAATTGAATATCTAAATATATTAGTACCATCTCTTTTTTTTGGGTAAAAATATTAGTACTATCTCGCTGACTAGTTATCGTAGCATTGTAATTAATGTGGAGACTGGACCCACAGCTAGTGACTTGACAAAATTGAAGGAAAGGTGTCATTTAAGTCTTGAATAAAGGATTGATGACATTGACCAATTTAAAGGGTCAAACATAATTAGAAAACTTGATTACGTTAATTGTGGACTTGATTAATATTTTTAAAACTTTCTAATCTTTTCAAGAATACAAATCAACTCACACCTCCCTCCCCTCCAAATCAACTGTCCCTCCTCTCTCTCTCGACAGTTTCTCCCAACTAATAGTTCTGCAAATTTCTCCTTTCAATCCCCGACGACTTCAACCTCCGGCGATAAATAGTTGGTCTTCGAGTTTCTTTTCGACTTTCAACCGCCAATCGACTTGACATCCTTGCTCTCCAGCCACAACAGCTTCAAGTTCTTCATTATTACTTTTCTTCTTTCGCAGGTAAAAAATTATGGCCTTTTTAGTTTTGAAGAAAACGAGGAACTTGAGCCAACTTCTCTTCTATTATTAGTGAATAATTTCAATATTTGTTACTTTAATTTGAAATGCGGTCTGAATATTTCTGGTATTTCTTCTCTTCTCTTTTCGGAGTTCAATATGATTTTTTGTTGTTTGTTGCTTTTTTTGAAGTTGCTTTTTGTTGTTTGTGTTTGTACAAACAAAACAATGATGTTGGTGTTTGTACAAACAAAACAATGATGTTGGTGTTTTTGGTACTGCGCCCATTGCTGGGTTAATTTGTTCTTATTCTTGATAAAAATGGTGATATTGTTGTTGTTCTATTGAAAAAAAATCATGCTATTATTTTTTCTGCAATAGATTAACCACTTAATGCAACAGATTAACCATCTGATGCAACACATTCACCATCTAATGCAACACATTAACCATTTGATGCAACAGATTAACCATCTGATAAAAAATCCGATGCAATAGATTAACCATCAAATAAAAATTCTGATGCAACATATTAATCATTGGATAAAAAATTTGATGCAATAGATTTACCATTGGATTAAAAATATGATGTAACAGATTTACCATCTGATGCAACAGATTTACCATCTAATGTAATAAATTAACCATATGATGTAATAGATTAATCATCTGATGTAATAAATTAACCATCTAATACAATAAATTAATCATCTGATGTAATAGATTTACCATCTAATGTAATGGAGAAACCACAAATTAAAAATCTAATGCAACAGATTAATCGTCTGATGCAACAAATAAAACTTCTATTCGATAAAATCCTATCAACTATACCAACAGGACATGTTCAAGACTTGATTTTTAGAACTGATCATTCATCCATTGTGACAAACGACCTTTTTGTTGGAAGAAATCTAAACAATATTGACCATTGATAACTGTTCCAATAAATCACTCATATGTTGTAATAGATGTGTGATCTGTTGTATAGACCAATCATCTATTTCAACAGATAAGAGATCTATTTTTATTGTTACAACAGATTATTCATTCATGCAACAGGTTAGTTATATGTTGCAACAGATCACTCATATGTTGCAATAGATGTGTGATCTATTGCATAGACCATTCATTTGTTTCAACAGATTACTCATCTATTGCAACAGGTTAGTTATATGTTTCAACAGATAACCTACCTGGTGCAACAGATGTGTGATCTATTAAAATTATTATTTTACTGTTGTACATGTTAGATTTATTGTTATCCCTTTTTAATGATGCATTAATCAATTATAATCTATTTTATGTTCCTGTTAATTTTAGATAATATGGCTCTCAAAAGAAAAGAAACTGAATCAAGTCCAAGTGAAGCAGCTAGGCTATATCCACCACTCTATGAGCTTTTTTTACAAGTGTTATCTCAATCAGGAGCAGAAGATGATGAACATGGGGATGAGGAATATTTCAAGAGAGATTATCCAAATGCTAATATCCCTTCCACCGAAGAGTTGGTGAAAATCTTCAGCATTGATAGTTATCCTGTGAGAATGCAATCCGATGGTACCATATATTTAATGGGTGATTTCATGGTTAAGTCAGCCCTGGAAAAATCTTTTAATGCCTTCAGAAAAATACTTTGAGAATATAATTTGGATGCTTATTTCAGGGATAGCTACTTTGAGCAATATCTTGATTTTTCAGAGGACAACAAGGCTCGTTTCTAAATGAAAATGGTATATGATCTTCTCAAGCGTAGGTTTATGTATGAAAAAAAAGATAAGATGGATGAGGTGTGGATAAATTATTGTGGCATGTTTGTTTATTTTGGTTGGAAAAGTTTACCATAGTTATTGGACTAAAATGTTATTCTCCTTCTCCTTCTCAAGTTATACCCATTTTAACCCAAAAAAAATGCCCCACATACCAAAAAAGTCAAATGCAAGTTGAGTGATCGTGAAAAATTGGTGTCCCTTGTTGGTCCAAGCTTCAAAAATAAAATTTTGATAGAAGAGTTGAAAGGTAAAAGACTTTCAAAGAAGTACAAGCAATCATTGTGCTTGGTTTAGATTGTACATAATACTCTTTGGGCGAGAGACATTAACAACAACATACCACTTGATTTAATAAAGCTCTCTGAGGATCTTGAGTCATTTGACAACTATCCTTGGGATTATGAAAGCTTCAAAATTACTATCAAATATTTATTGACTCCATTAACGTCAAAGACAGTCAACTTATATGGCTTTCTATGGGCTTTCATGATAAATATTTCTTTTATTATGATATGATTTATTTTTTTATTCAATAATATTTTGGAAAAAGACATCGTTTTCACCCTAAACTATACTCAAAAATTCTAAGACACTCCTAAACTATTCGAGTGACCTAATACACACCTAAACTACTTAAAAGTGAAATTTTCTACACCCTGTAAAGCATTATACCACTTGCATGTGGTGCGGTGTTGTACACGCGCCTGCCACATCAGCGCCACATCAACATAATATGAAAAAAAATATAAATTTATTATTTTCATAAATTTTTCTTTTTTCTTTTAAATTTACATTTTTCCTTCTTCTTCAATTTCCAAAACCTCCATTGTTACGACGTCAATTTTTTTCCTTTTTCTTCAATGTCCAAATCCTCCTTGATGTTTCAACTTAACAATTGAAATAGGTATCTGTACATCATCACCACTGATGACAGAGCAAAGTGGAAGAAGCATAATGAATTTATCAGTTAACAAAGTAGCCATGGTGATTCAAATGAATGGAAAACTTCAAGAGTTCCGACAACCATTACTGCCGGTGAGATTCTTGTTCAAAATCCTGATTTTTTCCTTTGTAACTCAGAAGCCATGAATGTTAATTCATTAATTCCATAATTGGATAAAGATGAAATATTGCAGCTTGGTCAACTTTATTTTCTTATGTAGGTTTCTAAATTGCAAACTCCGCTTTCACTTCAAGATATAAAGGAGAAGCTCATAATTAAATCATATATATGATCTTTGATTTCAAATCATATATATGATATTTCAAGATATAAAGATCAAAATCATAGCTTGGTCATCCTAATTATCAAACTTTTACTTCAAAACTTCATAATTATATCATATAAACCATGCTGCCAAATCAAAGATCAAACAATATGAAAATTGTACCACAAAATGCAGAGGTTTTCTTGACATAGGAAGATTGAAAATTGTGAACTTTGAAATATTTTGTACGCATTTGCAGCTCTGATGGGGTCGATAATTAGGTTCGATGGTTAAATTGAATTGGGGGAAGAAGAAGAAGGAGGAATTTCACCCATTTTAATCGTTTGAACTCATTAGCAACTTGAAATTGGAATTGGAATTTTTGGTTTGGGGATTTTTGAATTTGAAGAAGAAGAAGATGGATACTGGAGATTTTTTAATTTGGAGAAGAAGAAGAAGAAGATGGATGTTTAGAAATCTTCAAAAATTCTAAACATCTTTTTTTCAGTTCAGGGATTTTTTGAATTTGGAGAAGAAGAAGAAGATGATGATGAATTTGAATTGAAATTTTTAGTTTTAACCTTTTTTTGGTGTTATTTTTTAATTTAGAAGTGCCTATTTTAAATTAAATAATTATGTTTTTTCCACGTCAGATTTAGGGGGTAAAAAATTTTACTTTTAAGTAGTTTAGGTGTGTATTAGGTCACTCCAATAATTTAGGTGTGTCTTAGACTTTTCGAGTATAGTTTAGGATGGAAATGATGCCTTTATTGGCGTTATTTTATAGGCTTAGGCATTTGAAGTTATTCCTTATTTGAGACAACAAGTGAACTACCAGGAGAAAGTTTCCTGTCTAAGAATCTTGAGATGGTTGTTGGCCAAAACTGATAAAATGCAAAATTTCTTGATCTTTTCAACCCCCCAAAGGATGCAGTAAGTCTAATTCTAATTTATTTTTTGTTTTAATTAATGATTTTTTTGAATGATCTAATCATCATTCTAATATATGTACTGATTTATGTTAGATTGTGCATCCGTCTCTTGTTCCGACCAATCGAGAGTTGAAGATGCCATTTTTTCTTACTTTACAGTTTGTGCAAACTTTATCAGACCCTAAGGTCATTCATAGAATAAAAATAAAATTATTTGGAGTAACAAATATCACAAGAAAAATAATTTTGGAGGGTGGGCTTGTTGTTGTTAATGATGGTAGTGGTAGTGGAGTTGTTGATGGTGGTATTATTTCTGCTGTTGGGGCTAATGATGCTCCTCTTAAAATTTTTAAAACAAACCATTGTGAGTATGATCATATTGGTTATGCAGATTTTTCATCTCCTAGCGAATGTTCTGTATACAAATGTCAAGATTGCAGGGCAAAACATAATGTAGTGATTAATTCAATTAATGCATTAACTGCTTCTATACAGGAATTGACATCGAAGAGGGGTGTCATTCCATCAAAGAGGATTTCATATCCATCCACTCCATTAGACATTAAGGCTAAGAGGAGAAAGAAAGTAATTTCTAAGGCATTGTCAAGCATCCAAAAAAGTGAAATTGCAACTCCGCTGTCTTTGTGTTACACTATTGAGCAATGTACAAGGCCCACATGAGAGAAGCATGAGCTAAAAAAGGTAAATATATAAAATTTGTTCCAACTAACAAACAGACCCGTATCTATTTCAACAGATGACACATCTGCTGGAAATTATCAAACAGATATATACATTTGTTGCAACAGTTGACTAACCTGTTGCATCAGATGCATATCTATTACAACATATGTCATGTCTATTTTAGCAAATTAAATATCTATACATGTCATTTTTATTTGTACCAACAGATGACCTATTGCTGCAACAGATGGATCATCTGTTGGGACAAATTAAATCAAGACTTTCTATTATTTTAGTTTTTTCAAACAGGTGAGTCATATGTTGCAACAAATGATTTATCCGTTAAAAAATATAATACATATCTTCCTCATGTTTTAATTTGTCCCAATAGATGATCCATATATTGCAACAGAAAGATAATCTATTTGCTAATGCAACGACCCATTCACCGTTACTAAATTATTTATAATAAATTCATTCCTCAATATTAATTTGGGTCCAAATTATCCAAATTCATAAGTGATAATATCAATACTTTAGTTTGAAATTTCTTTAGGTGTGAATTAAGGTTGTACAATATCCCTAGCACAAAGTTAAGTATAAAACTTTCTTTTCATTCTGTTTCGATATGGGTTTCTATTAGGGTCAACTTTAAACAATCATATCTCTTAGAATATAAGGAGATAAAAAATTTATAACCTATCAAATTAAATATCTCTGAGTCTTCTTTCCAATGCAACAAACCATTCCTCAATCCGAATTCGGAGCAAAAAGTTATGACTATTTTACTGAGCACTGTCCGGGCTGAAATGGGATTTTGCTGTAGCAAAAATTCTGATTGTATTTAAACCAACTTCAGCTGTTTTTGAGGCCTAAAACCCCAAATTTCATTCCCCAATCCTAGAGAGGTGATTTCTCAAAGCTTAAGGTGAAATTCCTTTGTGGAGGTAAGTTTTTCCATAATTTTCTTCGTCTTTTAATCCTTTAATCTCTTATAATCCTTAGAAAGACCTTTAATGGTGGAATTCTTTTGGGGAATACTCATGGGTGTTTTTAATATGACCTAGAGCTAATTCTAAACTATAAATTAAAGATTTTTAATATGAATTTCATAAACTTGATTATCAATTTTGATAGTTAGAAATCTTGAATTCCGATGTGCCCTTTAGTATAAAAGCTCAATTAATGGAAATGGGTTAAGCTTGAAAGAGCTAATTAATGATTAATTGAATGTGGAGGATAATATAGACCTAGAATAAAGGATAGAATTAGTGGGTTTGAATCCCCAAGATATTTGATTGGAGAGTAATTACTTATTACTCTTATAATTGCTTGATTTTTAGATGATTGTTATTTCAAGGCATGAAGAAAAGGAAAGAGCATCTTTGTTGCAGCTTGTTTCTTCCAAAAGCTTGGCGTCCAGGTAGGCTAGGTTTAAAAGACTGTGTTAATTTATATTTTTATAATTTATAATTGATGGGAGAAAATATGTCTAGGCTTGCGGGCATAGAGTTGAGGTGGATAAAGACACGAGTACTTAACTTTAATCTCAAAAAATCATAATTATGTGATATTTATGATATTATGTGTTATGTGCCCGAAAGTAGATTGTTGCAAATGTAATATATGAACATGATATTTTTGTTAGTTGTTCTAGTGATGAACCTAGTTGAGTTGTAATGGTAGTTAGTTGTATGTATTGTGCAAAAATATGATGAGGAGAATTGATGACTTGAAGTAGCGTGATGATTGTATTATGTGAAAAAAGGTAGAGGATAATGATATGTGTGAATGTGCTAGTTGTAGATGGTAAGGTTAAAACCAAGTTGCGGTAGTTAAGAAGGTAATAATACTTTTAATAATTAATGAGTAATTAAGGCTCTAATAGTAACTTATATGCGTAAGAATTAAATAGTGATTTATGTTATGATATTCTTGTTTTGATATTGATAAAAATAATATATTTATTTGATGCCCATGAGAGGCTAAATTGGTGATAATGATGGTTTATTGAATTGTTCCTATGAGTGGCTTGTTTGATAATGACAACTGCTTAAAGTAATGATATGAATACTTGTTGATTGGTATTCGGACATGCTTGATATTGTTGATGTTTGGATTGTTAGTGCATGTATAATGGATTATTGAAAATTTACTTGATAGAATTATCTTATGACTTTAAGTGTACTTGTAAACTTGGTACATTGTGTTGTATGCTGTGAGGTTGTGTAGATTTGATATTTATAATACTTGTTTATGTTGGATCGGATACCATGCTGGTATGGATATATATATGTTGGATCGAGTACCACGCCGGTATGGATGTGTATATGTTGGATCGGGTACCACATCGGTACGGATGTATATATGTTAAATCGGGTACCACGTCGGTACGGGTGTGTATATGTTGGATCGGGTACCATGCCAATATGGATGTGTATATATTAGATCAGGTACCACGCCGGTACGAATATGTATATATTGGATCGGGTACCACGTCGATACGGATATGTATATGTTGAATCGGGTACCACACCGATACGGATATGTATATATTAGATTGGGTACCATGTCGATATAAATATGTATATGTTGGATCAGGTAGCACGCCGATATGTATATACATATATTGGATCGGGTACCACGCTGGTACGGTATATGAACATAGATTGTTCCCTGCAGGTCATGACTATTTAGGTAAAAATAAGTCCCATAGCATGTGTGTACATATTGTGTTGAGTTTGTGGATGTTTACAGTATAGTTGATACTCTTGATGGTTATGTGACTTATTTGTGAGTAATGTTTGATTTGTTATTGTTGTATTGTTGATTCATTGGGTATTCGATTGTGTGATATGTATTTGAAAAAGTAAAACTTTGTACTTATATGTTGGTTGACTTGCTTCATTCATGCATGTTTTAATCGTAGCTTACCAGAATGGCTAGTTATCATTCTTTAATATTATAATAGAGCATTTGGTTGCTAGCTCGAGAGTTTAGTGTGGGTTGTGTATAATTACGAGTTTGTTCCTGTGAATATGAGTAATGAAAAAGATAAGGTGAATAAAGAGGAATAATGATGTATTAGCGTTGAATTGTGGTTGATGGTGTGAACTAATGAGGCTAGAGTATGTTAGTAGCGAATATAATATTGATGGAGTTGGAAGAGTAGTTGGATGTTGTAACTTACATAGGTAAAGTAATAATATTATTACAACCTTAGTTGAATTATATTCCATTAAAGATGTCATGATTTATTTTCCTTAATTCTATTTTATGATTATGTGAACTAACACAATCGGTCGATGATGCCTATCAGTACGTGTGGTTGTACTGACCCTACTCTTCTACATTCATTCTTGGAGTGTAGAATGGATGCAGGTTAGTTGCAGTTACTAGATGGATGACGATATTCAGTACTAACTTCTGCACTTTCTTCCTAGCAGATGTTAGAGTCTTTGTATTATTTATTTCATTATCAGTCTATGATGTAATAAGTAGCTCTTGTATATTTCTGGCCAAGTCTTGGGATAGTGAAGGACATTTGTAAGAAGTATTTGTAAAAATTTTGTTTATTAGTATTTAATTTAATTTATATTTCCTTAAAAACAAAAGTCTTTCGCATATTTTTAGTTAGCTACTTAGAATAGCGTAGGTGCTCGCACGGTCCGTTAGTTTGGATTGTGACAGTTGGTATCAGAGCCTATGTTCACCTGTCCCACAAGTACAAAAGCAATGTCAAGTAGAGTTATGTAGATTGGTGTGTAGGGTCCCACACCTAATCTTTAGAAGGCTATGAGGCATGTAGAAGTCATTTACCTTTCTTTCTCTCCATCGTACCATCCTAATCTTAGGCTATTGGATTAAATCCAATTGGTATCTAGACAATTCTAATTGGTATCTTAACAGAGCTCAATTGAAATATAGTTGATTCTAATTGGTATCTTAGTAATTTGAATAAAAATCTAGGAGATTTCAATTGGTATCTATTAATAAGGTCTAAAAGTTATTGTTAATAGGTAAGACATGTGAAAGTTGTGAAGTTATTGATTTCTTGTGTTTGATATTTGGCTAAACTTGTGTTTCTAGATTTTTTGTCATTGTTGTGAATTATTTTTTGTTTGAAATTTAAGTGATGAAAATTGACTAAGTTATTTTTGTTGAAAATTGTGATGGAATTGTTTGATTTCTTGTTATTGTGAAGCTAGCAATTCTATGGTGCTTACTTATTTTTTGTACTATTATACTGATGAAATTGATGGTATGAGAATTGAGAGGATTATATGAGAACATGATGTCAAGAAAAGATGGTGAAAAAGTTACATGAATAAAAACTGAGGTGATATGTGTTTTCTGTAATGAGGGTTTTTTGTTAATGATGTTATGGATGGATCCTTGTGTGGTTCAATTATTTGATAATATATGGGGATCCTTGTGTGGTCCGATCATCATTAAGACTATATTTAAATTATTTTTTTGCATTTCTATTATTGAAATTATAATAGGTTCCTTGTGAGGACTAGCTAAATGACATTATCTTTGAGTTCTTTATGTGAACGAATTCTTAATACTTCGCAAAATAATGAGTTTAAATAAAAGTCATAAAAACTAGTAGAGGTTGTTAATACCTACAGAATTTGATCGATGACTTTTCTGAAATGTGACATTGGTGGTGAGACTGTTAATGACCTATAATCGATTTATTTTGTTTGGACTTGCTTGTGTGATAGTGGTGTGGGGATCACTTTTGAGGTGATTAAGAGTTAAGTGAATCCCGTAATGAAAATATAATTAGGTAGAAATAAGAATGGCTCTGTATATCTTAAATTGGTATTAGTGATATTGGGGTGTTTTGGCTTGACAATGAAGTGTTTGACGTGTGAAAAATATTGAGTTAGTGATTGTTTGGGCATAAGTTTTAGCTGTGAATTTATGCATTAGGAAAAATCTTGAGAAGATAAATTATTGTTGACTTGACCTTGTGGCTGAATTATGCATGTACATGTCCTGTAGAGTTAGCTAATGTATGACTCTTTTAGAGGGTTGTAATCCTCATGATGATGGAAATGTAAAATTAAATAACTTAGTTACACCCATAAAATAATTAAGAACAACCCTGAATGGAAATAAGTGTTTTGTTAAATGGCATGATTGATTTTTTCTTGGGTGATTCTTGGTGGATATGGTTGTTGAGTGATTAAGATATGATGATTAAATATATATTAACAATATTATGGAGGAGAATGTGTTATAGGCTCTAATTCTGTGGAATCTCTATGGCTAATATTTGTAAGTCTGTGTAATGAGTGAGAGGTTGTGTTGTCACCTATATATACTAGTAAACACTGAGCTTGAAACGGTAAGTGATCTTGAGGTACAAGGGATAGTGGTTGTAAGATATTGAGCTAGTTTTATAAAATAAATTTAGTAGTCATGATTGAGTGAATGCGAGTATCTAAGTTACGTGACTTGTAAATGATGGGTGACTTGCTTATGATCAAGATGTAGATTCTCCATAGGATAGTCTTGGTTAAAAAACCAAGTCAGGTGTCTTAGAGAGAGTTTGTGTGTTAGGTGGATTAGATGTGACTTGTTTAGTATTGAAATTCGAACAGTAAATTCATGTAGCATCTCGTAGCACTTTTCAGAATTGAATTCAGGACTCTGGAGCTTCAGTAGTAAAAAAGAGGTTCTTTTGAATGTTTGTCTTCATTAAGGTAAATCTTTTAACCATATTTACCGTGCTTTCGTAAAGCTCAAGTTCAGACTTAGACCATTGAAAGGAGGATAAGTGATTCGTGTGTAAATATTTAGCTCTGCATCTTCGTATTTTGAAAAGCTTTATTAGAATGATTGAGTATAGAATGTGGGTTGATTGATAAGGTTATCAAGAGAGTGAGCAAGGTGTGGTATAAGCAACTATGTTAGTAATGTCTCTCTAATTCCAACCTCGTGCTTTTCTCCACTGAATGCCCGTTCGAGGATGAACGGATGGTAAATTGGTATCTGATTGTAACGACCCAATTCGCCGTTACTAAATTATTCATAATAAATTCATTCCTCAATATTAATTTGGGTCCAAATTATCCAAATTCATAAGTGATAATATCAATACTTTAGTTTGAAATTTCTTTAGGTGTGAATTAAGGCTGTACAATGTCCCTAACACAAAGTTAAGTATAAAACTTTCTCTTCGATACAATTTTGATATGGGTTTCTATTAGGGCCAACTTTAAACGATCATATCTCTTTGAATATAAGGATTTACAAAATCCATAACCTATCAAATTAAATATCTCCGAGTCTTCTTTCCAACGCAACAAACCGTTCCTCAATCTGAACTCGGAGTAAAAAGTTATGACTGTTTTACTGAGCACTATTCAGGCTGAAATGGGATTTCGCTGTAGCGAAAATTCTTAGTGTATTTAAACCAACTTCAGCCATTTTTGAGGCCTAAAAACCCCAAATTTCATTCCTCAACCCTAGAGAGGTGATTTCCCAAAGCTTAAGGTGAAATTCCTTCATGGAGGTAAGTTTTTCCATTATTTTCTTCGTCTTTTAATCCTTAATCTCTTATAATTCTTAGAAAGACCTTTAATGGTGGAATTCTTTTGGGGAATACTCATGGATGTTTTTAATATGACCTGGAGCTGATTCTAAACTATAAATTAAAGATTCCTAACATGAATTTCATAAACTAGATTATGAATTTTAATGGTTAGGAATCTTAAATTCTGTAAAAATGAGACCTTCAGTATAAAAGCTCCATTAATGGAGATGGGTTAAGCTTGAAAGAGCTAATTAACGATTAATTGAATTTGGGGGATGATATAGACCTAGAATGAAGAGTAGAATTAGTGGGTTTGAATCCCCAAGATATTTGATTGAAGAGTAATTACTTATTACTCTTATAATTGTATGATTTTTAGATGATTGATTATTTCAAGATACAAAGGAAAGGAAAAAGCATCTTTGTTGCAGCTTGTTTCTTCCAAAAGCTTGGCGTCCAGGTAGGCTAGGTTTAATGAGTAGAAGATTGTGTTAATTTATATTTTCATAATTTCGAATTGATGGGAAAAAGAATGTCTAAGCCTGTGGGCATGGAGTTGAGGTAGATAAAGACACGAGTACTTAACTTTAATCTAAAAAATGATAATTATGTGATATTTATGATATTATGTGTTATGTGCCCGACAGTAGATTGTTGTAAATGTAATATATGAACATGATATTTTTTTTAGTTGTTCTAGTTATGAACCTAGTTGAGTTGTAATGGTATTTAGTTGTATGTATTGTGCAAAAATATGATGAGGAGAATTGATGACTTGAAGTGGCGTGATGATTGTATTATGTGAAAAGAGGTAGAGGATAATGATACGCGTGAATGTGCTAGTTATAGATGGTGAAGTTAGAACCCAAGTTGGAGTATTTAAGAAGGTAATGATACTTTTAATAATTAATGAGTAATTAAGGCTCTACAAGTGACTTGTATGCATAAGAATTAAATAGTGATTTATGTTATGATATTCTTGTTTTGATATTGATAAAAATACTATATCTATTTTATGCCCATGAGAGGCTAAATTGGTGATAATGATAGTTTATTGAATTGTGCCTATGAGTGGCTTGTTTGATAATGATAACTCCTTAAAGTAATGATATGAATACTTGTTGATTGGTACTTGGACATTTTTGATATTTTTGATGTTTGGATTGTTAATGCGTGAAATTTACTTGATGGAATTATTTTATGACTTTAAGTGTACTTGTAAACTTGGTACATTGTGTTGTATGCTGTGAGGTTGTGTAAATTTGATATTGATAATACTTGTTTATGTTGGATAGGGTACCACTCTGGTATAGATATGTTTATGTTGGATCGGGTACCACGCCGACACGGATGTGTATATGTTGGATCGGGTACCACGCCGATACAGATGTGTATATGTTGGATTGGGTACCACGCCGGTACGGATGTGTATATGTTGGATCGGGTACCACGCCAGTACAGATGTGTATATGTTGGATCGGGTACCACGCCGGTACAAATGTGTATATGTTGGATCGGGTACCACACTGGTACGGATATGTATATGTTGGACTCGGTACCACTCTGGTACGGATATATATATGTTGGATCGGGTACCATGCCGGTATGGATATGTATATGTTTGATCGGGTACCACACCGGTATGGATATGGATATGTATATGTTGGATCGGGTACCACTCCAGTACGGTACATGAACATAGATTGTTTCCTGCAGGTCATGACTATTTGGGCAAAATTAACTCCCATAGCATATGTGTACATATTGTCTTGAGTCTGTGGATGTTTATAGTATAGTTGATACTCTTGATGGTTTTGTGACTTGTTTGTGAGCACCGTTTGATTTGTTATTATTGTATTGTTGATTCATTGGGTATTTGATTGTGTGATATGTATTTGAAAAAGTGAAACTTTGTACTTACTTATATGTTGGTTAACTTTCTTCATTCATACATGTTTTAATCGTAGCTTACCAGAATGACTAGTTATCATTCTTTAATATTATAATAGGGAATTTGGTTACTAGCCAAAGAGTTTAGTGTGGCTTGTGTATGATTACGGGTTTGTTCCTATGAATATGAATAATGAAAAGACAAGGTGAATAAAGAGGAATAGTGATGTATGATAAGGTGAATAAAGAGGAATAGTGATGTATTAGAGTTGAATTGTGGTTGATCGTGTGAACTAATGAGGCTAGAGTATGTTAGTAGCGAATATAATATTGATAGAGTTGGAAGAGTAGTTGGATGTTGTAACTTATATAGGTAAAGTAATAATATTATTACAACCTTAGTTGAATTATATTCCATTAAAGATGTCATGATTTATTTTCCTTAATTCTATTTTATGATTATATGAACTAACATGATTGGCCGATGATGCCTACCAGTACCTGTGGTTGTACTGACCCTACTCTTCTACATTCCTTCTTGGAGTGTAGACTGGATGCAGGTTAGTTGCAGTTACTAGATGGATGACTATACTCAGCACTAACTTCTGCACTTTCTTCCTGGCAGATGTTTGAGTCTTTGTATTATTTATTTTATTGTCAGTCTATGTTGTAATAGGTAGCTCTTGTACATGTCTGGCCAAGTCTTGGGATAGTGAAGGACATTTGTAAGTTGTATTTGTAAAAATTTTATTTATTAGTATTTAATTTAATTTATATTTCCTTAAAAATAAAAGTCTTCCGCATATTTTTAGTTGGGTAATAAGGGTTCTCCTAGCTACTTAGAATAGCGTAGGTATCCGCACGGTCCGTTAGTATGGGTCATGATAGCTAAAACAGATGAGTTATCCTTTTCCATTTTTTTATATCTCTGTTATTAGCATTGACAATTTTGGCTTTCCAGGTGGATGTCATAGTAGAACAATATTGACAATATGCTACTCTTTTTATGGAAATACAGAGAAGCAAAAGTGCAGCAACGGTACGCAAGCGACATTAAAGATCCACGACGACCAAAGCTGAATTCCATAGCACAGGATGAAGAACAACTTGTCCATATTAACTAGATTTTTATAGCTTGAGTCTATCAAAGTAATAACCTTACCTCTCCTTAGGAATTGTTGACATCAAAACTTAAATTGTTGATTTATTTGTTGAGATCTGTACCCATAATATTTTTTTTACATTTCATTTACTTGTTGATTTATTTCATGTAATTTTGAAGGCTTCGATTTATGTTATGTTGTCTATGAATTTTATTTTATCCTTAGATTTGAACTTATTAATTGAAATGGAATACTAGATTCAAATATTGCAACAGATAGGGTATCTGTTGCAACAGACGACATATTTGTTGAAAAATTATCAAATAGATTTAGACATATATTGAAACATGTAGGCCATCTATTGGAAATTATCAAACAGGTCTTCCTACTATTGCAACAGATAGACTTCGATAGAAACATCGACATAATGCAATAGATGGCCAACCTGTTGCAACAGATAATCTATCTGTCGGAACAGGTAGAATATCTATTACAACAGATGGACAATTTGTTGCATTATAAAAAATTCAACTTTCATTAGACATACAAAATTGCCACTACATGTAAAGCGAAGTGACTTGAAATAAAAAAGCGGAACCCATCGATAGGCACCTAAAGTTGCAGCGATCTTTCACTTTGGCACCTCAAGTAGACAGTGTTTATTTGAAACACCAAAAATAGGCATCAAATGTGTCAGTTTGACACTTTTTTCCCTGTTGGCAGCTCCCATTTAATTCATATAGCCAAGGTGCGTTGAACCCCCAGTTTTGGTGACTTGACGTCTGATTTGGCCCCCAACAGTTATTTTCGCCCCATTGTCTTATATATTCATCTTCTTCCTAAAATTTAACTCTAAATTCCCAAATATTCTTCTTCATCATCTTTTTTTCTCTATCCAAATTCTACAAATTATTTGTATTTGGTTTTTCTTCATCTTTATTTCATTTTTTCCAACTGAGCTTAACAACGTCGAGCTCATCTTCCATTGTTTTTTGTGATAAAGATTTTTGATATTGTAAGTATGGTCATAAAGCTCTATTAAAGACTTCTTAGACTCAACAAAATCCAAATCGTAGGTTTTTTACTTGTAATATTTTTCTTATTTAATTAGTTGATTAATTATTGACTTATAATTATTTTATAATTGTGGTCTTATTTTTATAGAAATTGGGTGGATGTGATTACTTTAATTGGCATGAATAATGACACCCTTAATAAGAAAATCGTGTAATCTAGGATTTGTTAAAGAAAGTCAAGGCTTTTGAAAAGAAACAAAATCGAACGAGAAGATACTACATTGTTGGTACTGGTTTGGTGTTGTTGGGCACATGGATATTCAAGCCTAATTGCTGAAATTTTTATAGTGGTGTATTTGCTACTGGTTTTGTGTTGTTTTTGGAAAATATCAAACATATTTAGACATGTATTACAACATATAGGTCATTTGTTGGAAATTATCAAACAGGTCTTCCCATTATTGAACAGATAGACTTAGATAAAAACATCGACATATTGCAACAGATGACTAACCTGTTGTAACAGATAAACTATCTATCAGAATAAGTAGATGTTACAATAGATAGACAATCTGTTGCATTATTAAAAATTCAACTTTTATCAAACAAAAAAAATTGCCACAACATGTAAAGTAAAGTGACTTGAAATAATTTTTTTATGGTATTTGTGTTCTACATCTTCTTATTTATACACAGGCTCCAAACATCCAGTTAGTACCCCATAAGCCCAGACCTCTTGCATGTCGCACAAAAAGGTCGTTGGCTTGGCCATTTCTATGTTGGTTAGCAAACATTCGATGTATACAAGTGTGTATGACCCGCACGCGACAACGGTTTTACTTTTTGGTAGGTCCATGTCCTTGTTTAGACCTTAAAAATCCCGTGTTTGCTTTATCAACACTTCCGCTGGCAAATCATCCATTAGTTTACTCCACCTCAACAAGTTGGGGAACGAATCCAACAGTAGCTGAATGTGGGTGCAAAAATTGGCCTCATCAAAGGCAGGTAAGTTGCAGTCATAAACCTTGATCTTTTCCTCCTCGAGTAGAATCTCAACAGCCAGAAAATGTACGACATCCACTTTCATGACTGCAAGAATTCTCTTTGACTTGGTCCAGCTTTTGCCGTGTGGATATGGCCTCTTTTCTTTAACATATTTAATCATTTCTTCATCCCATTGAACCCAGAAACTAATGAATCAAATCCCAAGCCATCGGAGTTGATGCTAGCTTAGTGAGTTTATCGTACCTATCCTTGAAATTATTATAGAAGTTGAGGTCCATTATTTTATCAGCAGCATCATAAGCTTCCGGTTACGTTAATTGTCTGCCCCTCATTAGGCAGAGAATTTTTTCAACATACTGTGATATAAGAAGTCAATTTTAAATAGGTTAGTAATTGTAAAAAAGGAAAAAATAGTGGAAAGATGCAATGGATGGTCCATTTGTTACGGAGGGTTCTCTGAATCTATTCACAGATTACCTATCTAGTGCAATTTATGCAGCAGATGGGTAATATATTGCAATAGAACCACCACCAGTTGCACTAGAATATACAACTGTTGCAATAGATGACACATCTATTGCGTAGCTTCTTCTTCATGGAGTAGATTAGAAACCTAGGTTAGGAAAAGTAAAATTACCTTATCCACATACCCCATTCGCATATATGCCATACTCTTGAAGTCTTGGGTAGAAAAGGTATGCATGAGGCAATCTTGTGCGCCTTGCTTAGAATTCTTAGCCCGTCGCAAATCCTCTTCTCTTTGGCACCAAGTTTCATGTATATGTCCACCTTCTTCAATGGCCCCTGCCCTTCAAAAACTTTTGGAGAGAGAGAAGTAGCAATTTTTTTTATTTCTGATTAGAGAGTACTTGGATAATTGCTCTCTTTTTCCTCTTAACCACCACTGTAGGGGTGTATGGCTCTTTCACCTTCTTGGATGGTATGACACCTCTCTTGGATTTTAATTCCTGATAGTTTTAGCGATAGCTTCTACTTTTTCAAAGAGTTTATCCTGTTTTTTTCTTGCACTCTTCGTATTTGCAACAAGAACATGAGGGCGAAGAGGGGTAAGAGAGACCACTATAAGGGTGGGAGGGACCGGTGTAAGGGTGAGATGGACCTATGTACGGGTAAGAAGGACCTGTGAAAGGGGTGTTTTCAAACATATTTATTTTTTATTGAGCATCAACATGCTCATCATCATGACTGGTAGCAACATCAATATCAACATGCCTGCCACTAATATCAACAACTCCACCAGCAACACCCCCAGAAGAAACACTCGAATCAGTTGCAGTAGGTTGGATGTTTCTCTAGCATTCTTTCTTTATTAACTCTACCATTGGGTATGCTATTGTATTAACAAGACCTAGAGTAATAAAAGAAGTCATCCGCAACTCCTACTCAGTAGACACGATCCATAGATGCACAACCTATAAAAAAGACAGATATATTTAAATCATATAATAATTTGTAGTAATTTGGGTTACATATTAACACAAATAACTTGTGCAATAGATGATATTTTTGTTATAACAGTTGATCTGTCTGTCGCAATAGATTAATAATATGTTGCATCAGATTACCCATCTGTTGTATAATTTGTAGTAGATGGGTAATCTGCTGAGTCAGGTTCAGAGAACCAAAGCAACAAATGGGTAATCTGATGCAAAATATGAATCATCTGCCACAACAGATTACCCACCTGTTGCACTAGAAGCAGTAGACGGGTAATTTGTTGCATAGATGACCATCTGTCGTAACAGATGGCATATTTGTTTCAATATCTTTCTTTGAGTCAAATTATTTTACTTGAAAAAAGATGTACTGCATCATCTGGAGGGTTAAAGAGATCAACCTTCTTAATTCTTATGTTGCTCTTTGCAGCCAACTACCTAATGATCCTTGGATGAGAAACCTCATCCAGCTAATCCTTAACTTGCTTTCGAAGGGGAGGAATGGCTTTATATTCCCAAGCCTAAAAAATATAAATGGGAAGCAAGAAAACAAAAGTCATAATAATTATTCAATATAGATTAATGGATGAGTAAACAAATTGTGATTAAATTTACCATGAAAGCCCAAGGAAAGCTGTATAATGTGATCGTCTTTGAGGATATCTTTGACAATAAATATTTGACAGTCAAGTTGTAGCTGTTATATCCCTAGGGATAATTGTTGGATTTCTCAAAATCCTCAACAAGCTTTAACAAATCATCTTCTATGACTTTGTTACCATCTCTTGCCAATATAACAGAATAGGCAAACCAACTAGGCACAATTGCTCTTTGTACTTCTTTGATATGGTTTTGTCCTTGAAATTTTCTATATACTTATTAGCTTTGTACCCATGTCTAGCAATGTCC
Source organism: Capsicum annuum (assembly GCF_002878395.1). Taxonomy (NCBI): domain Eukaryota; kingdom Viridiplantae; phylum Streptophyta; class Magnoliopsida; order Solanales; family Solanaceae; genus Capsicum; species Capsicum annuum. Next base: position 141,356,358 of record NC_061117.1, on the reverse strand, counting down.
AAAAACCCATTTATTTTTTCCTTCCATTTTTTGGTTTTGGTGGATGGTCACTGAGACAATGCCTTCCCTCTATTTGATGGTTGTAGTTTGGTTGTCCTGCTTTCCTTGGACCTTTTGTGGGTTGTTTCCTTGATGAGAGTTTTTTTGGACGATTGCATCTCAAGCCTGTCACTATGGCAAAGTCTTTCAAGCCAAAACAAACTAGCATGCCACAGTAGTTGATTCAAATTTCATCCATCTTTTTGCCTCCCTCCTTTAAATATTTATCATCTCCCACGTAATTGATCCTGCGCTTGAGAATACCGTATACTATGCTCATTTGGAAATGGGCATTGTGGTCCTCAGGCAATGCGAAAAAGTGTCCAGAGAAGCTCTTCTTAAAAAGTTCATCTATGTTTTCATTCTTCATAGTTTTCCTAAAGTCATCAAAAGGTTTCCCTAGCTAACACTTGAGTACAAAATCACCAGTTAGTTCTGCAGGGTCATCTATCGAGATTGCAACTTGAAACCTATCAATACTAATAGTTTTGACAGCCTCATGCTGGGATTTCAATATTAATTCATGCCTCATTGGTGATGTATTATCATCTTGTTGATCATCATCCTCTTTCTCACTTTCTTTTCCCTCCTTTTCTTGTTTATGTTCTTCTTCTTCCTCCTCACTTTCATTTTCCTCATCACCATCTATAGACCCTTATCCACTTCCCACAATATAGTTTTCATATCTTTCCTCAGATTCACTTTTCCCTGACCGAGATTGTTCAGGAAGATCCTCCAAATCCCTCTGTACTCTAGCCTTTATTGTTAGGTGGTCAGAAGTTGATCCACTTTCACTCATTTCTTTTAGGAGACATGTTTTACCTACAAACAACAGAAAAACAAAAAATATATTACAATTGATGTACGCATAAATTTTAAAAAATACATTACAAACACCACCAATACCGACACCACCAACATCCACCACAAATACTACCAATACCGAAATCACCAACACCACTACCAATACCACCACCAATAGCCACCAATACCACCAATGCCACCAGCAATGCCACCAATACCACCACTAAACCACCAATACCACCAACACCACCTCCAATACGACCTATACCACAACCACCACCACCAAAAGCCTCCAACAATACCACAAACACATCCAACAATACCATGACAGTCAATAGAACACGTAGGGCTTTCTCGGGTTCTTCCTATGATTTTACCATCAAAAATCAAAATTGCTAACCTATTCTCAAAGATAATACAATTAAAAGTCTTTTTTTCATCATTAACTAAAAAGCCCTAATTTTTAGAAAAAGGAACAAATATAGAACTCTTCTCGAACTTTGCTACCTACGAAGATAGAGAAAATAGTGGATACAAGTAAGAATGAAGTTGAAAATAATATCTATGTGGTCAGAAATGGAAACAAAATTGATCTATTGTAAAGGATTGAGCAATATGTTGAGTAGTTGTTGTATGTATTATTGAGAGAGAAAGAAAGGAGTGAGAACTCAATATTTGAAATGATGAAATATTTTTCCCACAAATGGATGATTTGTATTTTGAAAAAGAATGACAAGTTTTGAAAATATTAATTTGGTCCAAACTTGTAACGCCCCATAAAAATTCTCCATGTGTTATCTCGTAGTAGCTTGCTTATAGAGTTGAAGATTTAAATTTTTTTTCTAAGTTTCAAAGAGGCTTATTCTCATTTTGAATTCCCTAGCTTTGAGGATTTTATTTTTGACCTTCCCGACCTTCGTTTCTTGATTTTTTTTTGTTGATATACGATGGGGCAAGTCAATAGTACGTCTTGGGAGCATTTTAGGGGAAAAACATACTGGTTTGAAATGCCTTTGAAATTCTCCAGCATTCCAGGCGTAGTTTGGGTGCATTTCTAGAGCATAAAACACTGGTTTGAAATACCTTTGAAATTCTCCAGCATTTTTGGCGCAGTTTAGGCTTATTTCAAGAGCAGATTCAGGGTCAAATTCAAATAATCATAACTTCATATATATAATAAACTGGGAGAGGTTCTATATATCAAATGAAAGATCTTTGTGTCTTATTTCCAGTGCCACTGATTTCATCCAAATCCAATATCTCAGTCAAAAGTTATGTCCATTTTACTTCAACATATCAGCCTATCAACTGATAGAAATTTCTGCGACATTTTTAATTTCTTTAGGGAAAAAATGGACATTTCCCATCCCCTATCATACACTAACATGAGATTTAAGCCTCAATTGACCAAAATATGGTCATTTTCTTCCAATTGCTCAAGAACCAAACCCCTTAGTCCCAAAATAAAAATCAAGATCCCTCAAAATTCAACCGTAAAATTTTGAAATTTATTTAAGATTCGAAATCTCCATTGCGAGGGCTACAAGAAGCACCCATCAATTGTTCGTATAGTATCTCTAACGCGATAGTTCATTCGAAAGCTTCTAATTTAAGGTACGCGGGGTTTTTCTAAAAATCTCATGGGCATAGAAATCATGATTTTAAGAAAAGGGTTTCGGATTTATGAATATATTCATGTTTTAGAAACATTGATGACATTGTTTTGGTGTTTAGGCCTTCCCCAAATTTATTTGAATTGATATATATATATATGTACATTTTTTAATATTGATGATTGAATTGAGAGCATGATTCATGCGAAAATCCCTCTTTTGTTATGATTTTCTTTACTTATCATATGCTATGGATTATCCTGAATGCATCATTGAAAAGCATGATATGAAATGTCTTAAGTACTGTTATAATTGGATTATGATTTTGATTTCAAAAGAGAGGGTAGTTATGTTGATAAATATTGAAAATATTAATATAACGAAAGAGTGCATGATTTTACCAAAAGCACTTGACCACCATATGTTTGAAGGATTCTTGCATAGTTTTGACTTATGTTTTGGAACATGAAATCTCTTAAACTATTTGCATGTTTGGGTGGTCTGAATTGAGTTTTCAGGAAAGAATCATGCATGGTACAATGTGGCTCAGAATAGAACTTGCAAGTCTTGGTGTGATGACACCAACTCAGTTAAAGCCATAGTAATTCAGAACAGAATAGAACACATGTTTGAAATCAGATTTTCAGATATTGAAACTAGAAAAATGCATGATTCAGAACAGGATAAAATTGGGCATAAAGAGTGCTTAGGTAGTTCCCTGAAGAAGGCATGAGTTCAGATAACTCATTGCCCAAAATTACAATTTTCCGATCCGGATATATTATTATACGTTGGCCTAGTGCCTGTGGTGTATCAGACTCAGACACTCCAACCCTTGCGGCACACTTGGGTTGGGGGCTTCCCTGCCGAGTCAATGGCGGATTCCATATAGCTCGTGGAATATCAGACTTGTAGGGGAGTACCACCTAACTCAGAAGTAATACAAAGATCAAAAACGGTATTGTCAAGAATGGTTTATGATTTTCAGAAAAGTGCCCATGCATTTTGAAATTATTTTATGCATGATGTTTTGTAACCTACTCTCAACTATTTTATATTTATGCAAACTTGTTATTTTGAATTTCTTCGCATATCAGTACATCTGTATTGACGCTCTCCCCCTACCTCTTAGGTTCTGAGGCTCAGTCTAGGGGTCTAGATAAGCAGTAGATTTCATTAGATAGAGTTGCAGTATTTATTTGGTGAGCCTTCTATATTTCAGAAGGCCTGTTTACTTTTTGACAATTATTATTAGTTATGGTTTTGGTCTACTGGGGGCCTTGTCCCAGTTTTTAGATTGTGTTAGTGATCATGTAGTATAGATTTCACAAACGGTTTACAGATGTTGTTAGATGGTTTTGGATTTCATTCTCCATTGCTAACTTTATATCAGATTTATGACCATGATTCCATTTGTAATAATTTTTTTCCTTATTTGTGTATGAATGGTGTATATGATTTCAAGTTAGAAGGGTGTCCGGTCCTTCATAGTTCGGGATGCTCTTCATGGCCAGGGACTCGATTCGGGTTATGAAAAACTTGGTATCAAAGCACGATTCATAGTTCAAGGGTGTCTTCAAAATTGCATTGGGTAGAGTCTTATTTATGGGTGTGTAGCGCGCCACACTTATAAGCAGGAGGCTACTAGGCGTTTAGGAATGTTTTCCCTCTTTGTGATTTAGTTCGTGCTTTGGAATCTAATCTGTCCTCTAATAAATGATCTCTTGCTTTTCAGAAAACAGTCATGCCTCCTCGTCGCTCCAACAATCAGAATAATCAAGATGATAAAGTCCGCCCCACCCATGGTATGCGGACCCATAACAGAGCGCACACCCCAGAACTTATCCCTACTCTAGGAGTACCTCTAGTCCCGACCAGTCCTCTTCAAGCTCCAAGAAAAAATGTTAATCATCCTCAGTGTTATCAGAGGGACACATCGAATGCAGAATTCAGATAATCCATCCACATACTTGCACAGATGGTAGTCACATATTCTCAGAGGTCAAGGATACTGGGTTTACATCTGTTACTTCCGAGGCTACTGGGGTGGTCCAGCTCATGAGAATGAACCCGCTTAAATTTTTTGGCACTAAGGTAAAAGAGGACCCACAGGAGTTCATAGACAAAATAGAGAAGATTTTTAGAGTAATGCATGTGTATCAGGTGGAAGGGGTTGAGTTAGAAGCATACCAGTTTAAGGATGTAGCAAACCAATAGTATAACGAGTGGGAGAAAGCAAAGGGTGAGAGTGTTGAGCCTATAGTTTGGACTGAGTTTGTGGAAGCTTTTCTTGATCGATTCTTTCTTTTAGAATTGATGGAAACCAAAGTAGAGGAATTCATGAATCTTAAGCAAGGCAAAATGAGTGTCTAGGAGTACACTTTGAAGTTTAACCAACTGGCCCATTATGCACCGGAGATAATAGGTAATATGAGAGCCCGGATGAGGAAATTTGCATTCGGCCTTTTAGATAATCTAGAGCTCGAATGTCAGAGAGCAATGCTAAACAGGGATATGGACTTTGCTAGGCTATCAGTCTACATACAGAAAGTTGAGGAAAAGAAAAAAAATCGCTGAGTCTAGGGAGAAGGACAGACAGGCAAAGAGAGATAAAATAGCAAACCAGAGTCATAGTAAGCTGCAAAATGGTAACTGGGGTAACAAATGGCAAAATAAAAAGTTTTGGGGAAAGGCGCAGTCTGAAGCTAGCGCCCCAGCGCCCAAACCCCCAGTTGATAGACGATCCCAGAGTTTTCAGACTAATTATGGATCCATGGCACAGGATACCCAGTCATAGGGTAGTGTGGCATAGCAGCATCATACTTTTTCATGGTGTAAGACTTGTGGTAAGCATCATCCAGGAAGGTGTCAGTTGGGCTCACTGGTGTGTTATTCATATGGTCAGACGGGTCATTTTCAGAGGGATTGCCCTTTGGCTAGAAGGAGTGTTGGTGGTGCCAAGTCTCAAGCAAACTCTTCTGCACCACCACCGCCTCAAAAGGGCACCACTTCAGCTGTCGGGAGCGGTCGCAACCAGTTGTATGCCTTGACCAACCGCCAGGAGGTAGAGGCCTCACCAGATGTAGTGACCGGTATGTTGTAAATTTTTTCTCATAATGTATATGTATTGCTTGATCCCAGGTCTACCTTATTCTATGTGACCCCGTATGTGGCTATTGGTTTTGGGTTTGATCTTGATGTAATTGCTGAGCCTTTTTCCATTTCTACCTTAGTGGGAGATTCTGTTGTGGCTAGGAGGGTATACAGGAAATATGTTATATATATTTGTAGCCGGGATACCATACCTGACCTCATAGAGCTTG
>NC_061117.1:141045605-141050479 GCF_002878395.1 Capsicum annuum | reverse complement strand
AGCTAGGGTTTTCATAGAAGATCCAATTTCAAGAAAGTTTCACCATCAATCTTTACAAAACCATGAACTAAGGTATGCATAGTGTTCATTCATGGACTCCTTTCTTCCATGAAGCCCAAGAATCCCTTTTCTAAATTCAAGTTATGGATTTTCTTATGAATTTCATGATTGGGCTGCTTTTGTTCATGTTGATAATGAGTAATTGAATTGTATTCCATGAATGAGTGCTAAATTCTATATGGGCTGATTTGTATCGGTACAGATTCATGAAACCCTAGGACTAAACCCTTGAATGATTAAATTGGAATTGAATCACGACAGTTAATTATTGTATGATGTTATTTACACATTCTATGCCTACTATGTGTTTGGTTGAATGCCTAGATGAAGTAAAAGTGTCTAATTAGCATGATATCATGAAATCCCCATATACATACAAGCTTATGCCTATCACATGCTTGATGAAATACTTCAGTAAATGTATTATGGTGATTATTAGGTATTCAAGTAAGTCATGCTTTGCCAGTTTCCTTCCATCGAGTCCTGGGGGTACTTGTACCCAAAACATTAGCTGTGTACCTACAGCAATGTCATGTTTTCACGATACTCTCAGTCAAGCTATGAATCCTTAGACTTCAGATAGTATTGTGACTCAGGAAAAATCTCCATAATCTCATGACTCAGTCAGTTATCAGATATCAGTAGTATTCCGTCAGTAAACAGAGCTTAGTAACTCAGTTCATGTTCAGTTCGGTAAATCATGTTCAGTGTCCATTTAGATGGGAGTAGGAATTAGCATCGAGTGAATCCAAGGATGGGGACACACACTATCAGATGAGAGTATGATCCTTAGAAGTCATCTTTGCATTCCAAAACTATGTAACTAGCATAGTTTGAGACATCAACACTGTTCGATGAGGGTTGATGAGGTGGATAAACACTATCAGATAAGGGCCTCACCGTTCTCTTTTGGGGACACTATCAGATAAGGGTCATCCACAGCTTATTCTTACCAATGATGCGGTATTAACACCCTTCCAATTGGGTTACAGATTGAACTCTAACTCAGCCATAATGGCGTATCAGGGGCATATCAATTAAATACTACTTCCCACAGTTTCATGTTACAGAATTAGGACTATCAGATACAGTCAACTCAAATACAGTATGGAACTCAGATAGTTCCATCAGATTCAGGACTGTCAGATACAGTCAACTCAGATACAGTATGGAACTCAGATAGTTTCATCAAATTCAGGACCGTCGGATACAGTCAACTCAGATACAATATGGAACTCAAATAGTTTCACCAGATTCAGGACTGTCAAATACAGTCACTCATGTTATCGGATATATTCAGATTCAGTAATCATGTTATCACACTATTAGTGTCAGTTGTTATATCTCATGTATGTATTCTCATGCTCATGATAGTTAGTCAGTTATTATAATTGTTCATACATATGAACTCCATGCATTCAGCATATCTCACATGCATACCAGTACATTCAAAGTACTGACGCATTTGCACTATGGTGTCTTATACCATAGGTTCAGAGACACAAGCTTCAGATCAACAGTAGATTCCAATTTCAGTAGTCAGAGTTAGAAGTGAGTCCACATCATTTGAGGATATGATTATTTCTCTATTATCTCATTAATTAGTTTATTAGTTGGAGTTAGTTGGGAACATGTCCCATCAACTCCTTATTCAGAAAGTTTAGTCAGTTAGAGGCTTTCTAGACTATCATATTTCAGACTTCAGTATTTTCAGTTTTATTTTGGGTATTTATTACCCCACACAAATGTTATATCCTTCAGATTATGTTCAGTATTGAACCTTATGGCCTTTCAGTGCATGTTTTCGCATTATTATGTCATATTATGCAGTGTACAGGTACAAATATCAGTTATGGGTTAGCTTGTGGTCCTTCGAGGTTATGAGCACCGTGTAGCATTTCGGTTCAGCAAATTAGAGCATTACAAATTTGGTATCAAAGCCAGGTTCAATAGAGTCCTAGGAAGTTTGAAAGCCGCATTTAGTAGAGTCATGTACATGGGTGTGTTGCGCGCCATATTTATGTGTAAGAGGCTATAAGATGTTTTAGGAACAGTTTTCCCTCTTTCAGTATTTATGTCGTGCCAGTGAGTATAATTACAAGTCAATCTCTCAGTCTAATCTGCTTCTTATCTTTATTTCAGAATATGCCTCCTAAAAGAAAAATTCAGTCGGCCCCTCAGCCCGATGAACCTTTAGGTGATCATGTTTCTCATGCGGAGTTCAGGATCGCATTTACCACTCTTGCCCAGTCAGTAGCCGCCCATAATGAACAACCAAATATCGTTCCGGCCAACCTAGTGGCCAACTTAGCTACAGCTAGGATTCGGGACTTTACCCGAATGAATCCTCTATTCTTCCACGGGTCTAAAGTAGATGAAGACCCACAAGAATTCATTGATCAAGTTCAGAAAGTGGCAGACATCATGAGGGTGACTACTATTGAGAGTACTGAGTTAGCTGCATGCTAATTGCAGGATGTGGCTCGTACTTGGTTAAAACAGTGAAAGTCAGAAAGGTTAGATGATGCAGGTCCTATAAAATGGGAGGAGTTTGTCACTGCATTCTTAGACAGATTCTTTTCCCAAGAGATTAGAGAGGCTAAGATGCTAGAATTCATCAACCTCAGGCCGAGCAATATAATAGTGAAAAAGTATTCTCTAAAGTTTACTTAATTAGATAGATATGCCCCTCATGTGGTTGCAGACGATAGAGCCAAGAAGTGTAAGTTTGCTTTAGGGGTAAATAATAGCGTGGTTAATGAGTACAGACCAGCCATGCTAAATAGTGACATGACTTTAGCCAGACTTATGACCCATGATCAGTAGATAGAAGAGCATAAGATTAAGCAGAGGGAAAAGTAGAATAAGAAAGTTAGAATAGGTAGCTTCAATTTTAGTCAGACTAAGTCAGAAGGAGAAAACCGTTCTCAGTTTTGTCCTAAATCATCAGTTCAGCTCCTTCTTCAGCCAGTGCTCCAGCTCCTAAGTTCAAAGATAGAGTGCCAGGCTCTAAGTATCAAGGCAGTGTCAGCAATGCCCAAACTAATCCCCTTTGTTAGACTTGTGGTAAGAACCACAAGGGTGCTTGCAGAGCTGGCAACGATGTCTATTTCGGTTGTGGCAAGCCAGGCCATAGATTCAGAGACTGCCCTTAGTCTGGTTATCAGAGCCATCTCCGCTCTTCATCTTAGCCCAGTCACCCGAATCAGCAGGGTGCCACCTTTAGTGCTTCTAGTGGGCAACACCCAAATAGACTCTATGCTCTTCAGTCCTGACAAGATCAAAAAAATTCTCCTGATGTAGTTACTGGAATGTTACAGATCTTTTATGTACATGTTTACGCTTTGCTAGATCTAGGAGCTTATTTGTCTTTTATTACTCCCTATATAGCAGGTGATTTCAAAATCAATCCCGAAATCCTAGCAGAGCCCTTTTCAATCTCTAGCCCAGTAGGTAAATCCATCATAGCCCGACGGGTATACAGGAACTTCCCGGTTATGATATTTCAGAAAGTTACTTCAGCAGACTTAGTCGAATTAGAGATGACTGATTTTGATGTCATTCTCGGCATGGATTGGCTTTATTCTTACTATGCCACAATCGACTGTAGAAACAGAATAGTCCAGTTTCAGTTTCTAAATGAACCCTTTCTTGAGTGGAAGGGTAGTGTATCCGCTTTCAGGGGTCAGCTTGTTTTCTACCTTCGGGCAAGGAAAATGATATCTAAAGAATGTGGCTATCATCAGCTCAGAGTTAAGGAATGTGACATTCTAAAAATAGATTTCCGTACTTGGTATGGTCACGTTGAATTCTTAGTCATGTCATTTGTTTTTACCAATGCCCCAGTAGCTTTCATGGACTTGATGAACCATTTGTTCAAGCAGTACTTGAACATGTTTGTTATAGTCTTAATAGATGATATTCTAGTCTATTCCCGCAATGAGCGTGATTATGCAGACTATCTCAAAATAGTACTTCAAACACTCAGAGATCATCAACTATTCACCAAATTTAGTAAGTGCAAGTTTTGGCTAAGGTCATTAGCATTCCTTGGTCACATTATTTTTGGTGATGGCATTAGAGTTGATTCTCAAAAGACCGAAGCAGTAAAAAACTGACCAAGACCTATCTCTCCATCAGATATCAGGAGTTTCTTGGGTTTGGCTGGCTATTACTGATGGTTTATTGAAGAATTTTTATCTATTGTATACCCTATGTCCAGATTGACTCAGAAGAAAGTCAAGTTTCAGTGGTTAGACCCTTGCGAGAAGAGTTTTCAGGAGTTAAAGACTCGACTTACCTCAGCCCCAGTCTTAGCTCTTCCAAATGGTTCAAATGGGTTCATGGTGTATTGTGATGCATCCAAAGTAGGTTTGGGTTGTGTCCTTATGCAGCATGGTAAGGTCATATCCTACGCCTCCAGACAACTTAAACCACATGAGAGAAATTATCCTACTCATGATCTTGAGTTAGCAGTCGTAGTCTTTGCCTTGAAAATTTAGAGGTATTATCTCTACGGAGTTCATATAGATGTCTTCACAGATTACAAGAGTCTTCAATATGTCTTTTCTCAGAAAGATCTTAATCTTCATCCGAGAAGGTGGTTAGAGCTCTTGAAAGACTATGACATGAGTGTCCTCTATCATCCGACAAAGGCCAACGTAGTGGCCGACGCTCTCAGTAGGCTATCCATGGGTATTGTTTCTCATATGGAGGATAGTAAGAAAAAGTTAGCTTAAGAAGTCCATTAGCTTGCCAGACTAGGCGTTCGCTTAGTCGATTCTTTAGAGGGTAGTGTATGTGTTCATAGTAGT
>NC_061117.1:141043883-141045505 GCF_002878395.1 Capsicum annuum | reverse complement strand
CCTCCAGACAACTTAAACCCCATGAGAGAAATTATCCTACTCATGATCTTGAGTTAGCAGTCGTAGTCTTTGCCTTGAAAATTTAGAGGTATTATCTCTACGGAGTTCATATAGATGTCTTCACAGATTACAAGAGTCTTCAATATGTCTTTTCTCAGAAAGATCTTAATCTTCGTCCGAGAAGGTGGTTAGAGCTCTTGAAAGACTATGACATGAGTGTCCTCTATCATCCGATAAAGGCCAACGTAGTGGCCGACGCTCTCAGTAGGCTATCCATGGGTATTGTTTCTCATATGGAGGATAGTAAGAAAAAGTTAGCTCAAGAAGTCCATTAGCTTGCCAGATTAGGCGTTCGCTTAGTCGATTCTTTAGAGGGTAGTGTATGTGTTCAGAGTAGTTCAGAATCATCTTTAGTCTCTGATGTGAAAGAAAAGCAAGATAGAGATCCCAACCTTGTCAAGTTGAAAGAGTCAATTCAGGATCAGAAAGTAGAGGTTTTCTCCCAAGGGGGAGATGGTGTTTTGCGTTGTCAGGGCCGTCTCTGTGTTCCAGGTGTAGACGACTTAAGATAACAAATTCTTGCAAAAGCGCATGGCGCGCGCTACTCTATTCATCCAGGGGCCACAAAAAAATACCGCGACTTGCGGGAAATCTATTTGTAGAGTGGGATGAAGAGAGACATTGCAAAGTTTGTGGTTAAGCGCTCTACATGTTAGCAAGTTAAGATAGAGTATCAGAAGCCTAGTGGGTCCTTGCAGGAGTCCAGTATTCCTACTTAGAAGTGGGAAGTTGTGAACATGGACTTCGTGATGGGTTTGCCTCAAACTCGTCATCAGCATGATTCAGTCTGGGTCATTGTAGATAGAATGACCAAATCAGCTCATTTCCTTCCAGTTCATACCTCTTATTCGGCCGAGGATTAAGCCAAGCTCTACATCAAGGAGCTGATCAGATTGCACGGTGTTCCGTTGTCCATTATCTTAGACAGAGCTACGCAGTTCACCTTTCATTTCTAGAAAGCATTCCAAAATGGTTTTGGTACCTAAGTTTATCTCAGTACAACCTTTCATTCGAAGATAGATGGTCAAGCAGAAAGGACCATTCAGAAGTTAGAAGATATGCTAAGGGTGTGTGCAATCAATTTCAAGGGAAGTTGGAATGACCATTTCCCTTTGATTGAATTTACATACAATAACAACTATCATTCTAGTATTCGGATGGCTTTATTCGAAGATCTCTATGGTAGGAGATGTAGATATCTAATTGGTTGGTGCGATATTAGTAAAGCCTCAGTCATAGATCCTGACTTAGTATTCGACGCCTTAGAAAAAGTCCAGTTAATCAGTGAAAGACTCCGGGCTGCTCAAAGCTGACAAAAGTCCTATGCAGATGTTCATAGAAAAGATCTCGAGTTTGAGGTTGGTGATCATGTCTATCTAAATATCTCCCCATGAAGAGAGTGAAGAGATTCGGTAAGAAGGGAAAGCTCAGTCCCTGATATGTCGATCCCTTTAAGATTCTCAGTCGTTTTGGCAAGGTAGCTTATGAGCTCGAATTGCCTTCAAATCTAGCCTTAGTTTATCCAATCTTTCATGTCTCTTTGCTCAAGAAGTGCATAGGTG
>NC_061117.1:141036519-141040883 GCF_002878395.1 Capsicum annuum | reverse complement strand
CCCCAGGACTTGATGGAAGGAAATTGACAAAGCAAAACTTACTTGAATACCTAATAATCATCATAATAAATTTACTAAAATATTTCATCAAACATGTGATAGGCATAAGCTTGTACGTACATGGGGATTTCATGATATCATGCTAATTAGACACTTCCCCTTTATCTAGGCATTCAACCAAACACATAGTAGGCATAGAATGTGTAAACAACATCATACAATAATTAACTATCGTGATTTAATTACAATTTAACCATTCAAGGGTTTAGTCCTAGGGTTTCATGAATCTATACCAATACAAATCAACCCATATGGAATTTAACACTCATTCATGGAATATAATTCAATTACTCATTATTAACATGAACAAAAACAGCCCAATCATGAAATTCATAAGAAAATCCATAACTTGAATTTAGAAAAGGGATTCGTGGGCTTCATGGACGAAAGGAGTTCATGAATGAACACTATTGTAATACCCATGCTTTTTCTTAGCTTGAAAATCATCTCAAGGATGTTAGAACTTGCTTTTGAAATAATAATTCATTCTTATACATGTGGTATTTCCATAATTTTCACTTTCTATCACATCGAAAATTGAATAAGGTTTCCATCGATATATAATTCGCCCAAATTCGACACTCGGGCGAAGAGTTAGAGCCTTTTTAGTAAGACAGTGTTTGACCTGAGCCTTCAGCGCATCGCGGAGATAGCTCAAATGGCAATTTTCAAATTCCAGTGTTGCTCCGTGATACTGGCACGTCACGCCAAACTTCTAGGTCGTAGACAAGGTGGCAACGTGATAGCTCCGCATCGCGCCACCGTGCAGTTTCCCAATTATCAAATTCCAGTGACACGACGTGATAACGCCGTGTCACGCCAAGGGCCCAATTCGGGAAATTTTACTGAAAAATAAAATTATGTGTCCAGGGTTAAAAGGGTCAATTTCCCTTCCCCCTCCCCCCAATATAAGCTTCCAAACACAGGATTTAGCCCTTATTCATCCAAAGTATTGATGTTTTTCTCAAATACTCTCAAGAACTCAAGCTAGGGTTTTCATAGAAGGTCTAATTTCAAGAAGGTTTCACCATCAATCTTCACAAAATCACGATCTAAGGTATGCATAGTGTTCATTCATAGACTACTTTCGTCCATGAAGTCCAAGAATCCTTTTTTTTTTTAACTACAAGTTATGGATTTTCTTCATGTTTTCATGCTTTGTATGTTATCTTTCATGTTGATAAATGAAGAATTGATTTCTATTTCATGATTTGACGATAAATTCTATGTGGTTGATTAGTCTAGATAAAGATTTGTGAAATCTCATGACTAAAACCTTGTATGATGGAATTGGAATTGAAGCATGATGTTTAATTATTGTATAATGTTCTTTACATATACTATGCCTACAGTATGTTTGATTAAATGCCTAGATGAAGGAAAATTGTCTAACTAGCATGATATCATGAAATCCCCGTGTATGTACAAGTTTGTGCCTATTACATGTTTGACGAAAGGCTCATATGAATGTAGTATGTATTATGATGTTAGTCAAGTCTTCAAGTAAATCATGCTATGTCAGTTTCCTTTTATCGAGTCTTGGGGGTACTTGTACCCGAAATATTAGTTGTATGCCTAGATCCATGTCATGTTTTCATGATACTCTCAGTCAATCTATCAACTCTTAGACTTCAGATAGTTTTATTACTCAGGAAAAATATCCATGATCTCATAACTCAGTCAGTTGTCAGATATCAGTAGTATTCCGTCAGCCACAGAAATTCAGTAACTCAGTCCATGCTCAGTTCAGTTCAGTAAATCATGTTCAGTGTACATTCAGATGGGAGTAGGGATTATCACCGAGTGAACCCAAGGATGGGGACTCACCTGTTATACGAGGGTGTGATTCCTAGAAGCAATCCTTGCGTTCCAGAACTATGTAGCCAGCATAGCAAGACATCATAACCTGCTATATGAGGGTAGATGAGGTGGCTTAACCTATTATGTGAGGGTTCCCACCGTTCTCGCTAGAGTTACTTGTTATATGAGGGTTACTCACATGTTGTCCTTACTAGTGGCGCGGTATTGACACCCTTCCAATCATGGCATAGATTGGACCCCAGCTCAGCTATCATAGCACCTTTAGGGCATGTCAGTTAGATACTACTTTCCATAGTTTCATGTTACAAAATCAGGACTGTCAGATACAGTCAATCAGTCTCAGTAATAGAACTCAAATAGTTCATCAGATTTCAGTACTGTCAGGTACAGTCAATACAGTACGGAATCAGATAGTTCAATCAGATGCAGGACTGTCAGCTACAGTCACCCACGTTATCAGTTATACTCAGATACAGTCACCCATGTTATCAGCATTATTCAGACATAGTCCTTCATGTTATCAGTCATACCAGTTACTAGTATGTTACATTATCAGTATACAGACTCTAAAATCACGAAATCACGTTGTCAGTTATAGTTACGTATTTATGCATATATTTTCACGTTCAAGTTAGACAGTCAGTTAGCATTATTCATGCATATGAACCATTGCATATAGCCTACCTCACATGTATACTCAGTACGTATGTACTGACGTATTCGCGCTATGGTGTTTTCTTTTTATGTTACACCATAGGTTCAGAGACACGAGTTCCAGATCAGCAGTAGATTCCAGATTTAGCAGTCAGAGTAGAAGTGAGTCCTCATCCTTCGAGGATAAAATGATTTTCTAGTATCTCATTGATTAGCTTATTAGTTGGAGTTAGTTGGGAACATATCCCATCAACTCCTTATTCAGATTTTTCAGACAATAGAGGCTTTCAGACTAGATGCAGACTAGATACAGACTATCATATTTTAGACTTCAGTTTTGTTTTGGGATTCTATTACCCCACATAGATGTTACGTTATTTAGATATGTTCATGATCGAACCTTATGGCCTTTCACTGCATGTTTCCGCATTATTATGTTATCTTATACAGTATACAGGTACAAATATCAGTCATGGATTAGTTTGTGGTCCTTTGGAATCATGAGCACCATGTAGCATTTCGGTTCATCAAGTCGGGTCGTTACAACTATGCATACCTTAGTTTGTGGTTTTGTGAATATTGACGGTGAAACTTTCTTGAAATTGGATCTTCTAAGAAAACCCTAGCTTGTTATTGAGAGAAACATAAAAGAAGAGAGTGTATTTTGGGTGAAAAGTGGCTAAATCACGTGTTAAAGGGCTTAAATAAGGGTGAAAAATTAACCCTTTTAACCCTGGACGCATCTTGTAATTTCAGTAAAAATTTCCCGAATTGAACCCCTGGAGTGACGTGGCGCCATCGCGTCGTGTCACTGGAATTTGAAAATTGGGAAATTGAGGGATGATGCAATGCGGAGCCATCGCATTGCCCCTTCTTTTACGACGTGGAACTTTGGCGCAACGCGAAGGAAATCGCGCTAAGACACTGGAAAAGGACAATTCTGAATTTAGGCCCTAGCGCGACGTTCTATAATCGTGGACCCCTACTGGAATTTTTCAAATGCCATTTCCTCTTATGGTATGGCGTGCCTCTGACTAATATGGCGTTGTTTTATGATGAGAACTTGAAAGAGTCGTAACTTCTGACCTGGTTATCAGATTTGGGCGAATCTTATATTGATGGAAAGCTTATTGAATTTCCCACATGACAAAAAGTGAAAATTATGAAAATTCCTCATGGAATAATCATTATTCAATTTAGAAGCTAATACTAGATACTCTTGAGATAAAATTTGCTAGGAAAAGTATGGGGTATTACAATATCTCTCCCTTGAGAACATTCGTCCTCGAATGAGACTGACTGAGGGGGAAGAAAAGACAACTAGCGTACATAATGAACATGAATAACTGAAATATGATCTCATGACTGTTATGACTGACAAGTTGAACATATAATAACAAACATGCATATCTGATGCATGTGTAACTGATTCATGAATGCATGACTGAGTGTTCTGAAGAACTAAGTTTCTCATAATGTGAATGCATGTCTCATGCATAATTACATAACTGAGCTGATACATGTATACATGAATAAATATTCAATGGTACTTGATACCAAGTTTATACTGGGAACATGAACATGAAACTGAATACCAAGTTCGTGATGAACACTGATCATGAAACTGAGTAAGCTTAAGGAGAACTGTTACCTTGAGCTTGATCTGAGTTGGCGGGGAAGAGGTGAGGATACTTGGTATGCATGTCTGCTTCTGCTTCCCAAGTAGCTCCCTCAACGTATTGATTTCACCAAAGAACTTTAACTAGAGGGACTTCTTTGTTCCTCAATCTACGAGTCCGATAGTCTAAGATTTCGACTGAAATCTCTTC